>NC_090802.1:56229374-56529374 GCF_036512215.1 Solanum lycopersicum | reverse complement strand
AGGCTTGGAACATAATAATTGAGAAGAGAAACAAGACTCCTAACTCAAAAACCTATCATATGTTTACAGTGACATTGTAAGTGACAATGCTGGATTTTTAAGTGTAAAAGCAAGAAACTGCAAGGACGCCTTTGCATATATAAGATCATGCACTATTCACTTAGTTCAAAATCTACTGGGTAATCAAGAGAGTGCAAGACTGGAAGTAAATTTAATGTAGACATGAGAAGTTTAAAATGTTTGTCAGTCATCCTCAAAATGACAATACTCCACTTCATTGCTTCAATACTCTTACCTAATAAAACCTAACCATTTATTTCTAATGTAGATTACACCAAAGAAATTCTGATTACATTATCCAATATTTCAAGTTTTCAACCATGTCGAGGTAAACATCCATGAACAGAAATAAGAAGCTTAGCGATGCCAGGGATAAAAGCACAAATAAACCAAAACCGAAGATGAGAAGGACAACTTTTTCAAGAGGGCATTCCAACACCAAAAGTTGAATATGAAACTGAATATGATACAGACAAAGTTCCTATAATCCTTCTACAATTTTATAGCTCGTCAAATAGATTTTGATTCCATCAAATAATAAGAGATGTGACTCTTCAATAGAGATAAACCTTGTGGCATATGGTTTAGCTGGTAACTCCGCACATAGCACGAAACGTGATAGAGTAATGACAAAACATGTGATTTGCTAACCAAGCACATTCACCAATTCTCTCATTCTTAGAATCTACCAAAGCAATTCAAATATCTAGATATATAACAGCTTATATAGAATGTTTAAACGGTAAGACTAGCTGAATGGCCAGAAGGTTTAGTGTTTCAGTTTGCCTTTGGTATCAGATTTTTCCTTTAACCACTTGGATGATTATAAAATACCCAATCTTTGTATTGAACCACCATGGTCTTTTGCACTGGAAACAAAGTCACCAATGCACATTACAAGAACATACAGTCGATGACAAGCAAATAAAACATTTTTTTTTTGTAAGAACTGAATAGCATACATCAATAAGCCTGTAAATAATATATAGAATGTTTAAACTGTAACAATCGCTTAATGGTCAAATCTTGGTAACAAGGGAACTAACCCACTTTCTTGCAACATAAGCATGGCATCAATTCTTTACTTGAACCAGTTGGCAGCAATAAGAACAACAATAATGTACGTAGTCCCACAAAGTGGGGTCTGGGGAGTGTATTGGGTAAAGAGTATCTCGTATACATGGCTGAATAAAAGAACACGTGAAACCAACAAAATTTGCTCAAGGAAATTAATTAGGTGGAATGAACTATTCTCGGAGATGCGTTCAGAGAAGATCAACCTCGGCGATCCCCAGAGGCCGCAGAATGGTTGTCAACGGAAAAAGGTGGGAACTTGTGGCTCAGAGATGACGAGGGACTCATGTCTTGCTAACGTGGCAAAAGGGACAAAAGGACGGATTCGCCAGATATGATCTTACAAATATCCTAACCACATCATAGGAATATTAGTTGGCACCACTAACGACATTTCCCACGTGGAAAGCATCCATTAGAAGGGCTCGAGTGGAGCTTTTCTATTGGTTGGTGTATAACCTTTGTAATCTATAAATAGTAGTTTTAATACAATTGTGATGGGGTCTAGTACCAAGAAAGACAACAGCATTACTCTCAAAATCTTGTCCTCCAAGGTTTCCATACTTCACTCAAATGCTCCTGGATTTGAAACTAAGATCACTCGAACAAAACCGGATCCAGTTTAAACACTCCTCATCGAAGCCATATCTCTTCATACAACTTTCTTCACTTACTTTATTTACCTTTTTGTTTCCTTTATTTATTCACGAATAAATTCAAAATCTAATTACCAAATCTAACAAGTTAAATCAACACACGTGTCCTTGATCTTATTAGAAATTCAAATGTACTGCTTTGCCGGTAAACCGGGAGGCTTGAGTGTAACAAGCCCAGTCCCTACCTCAGAGATAGAGAGGTTGTCTCCAATAGACAGTTGGCAGATTAAATAAAAATCAAATCTTTGGATTGGACAACCATAATTATTTACACCACAAATGAAGTCAATAAATATCAGCTAATGCACATTACAAGAACATACAGTCAATAACAAGCATACACAACTACTTTTTTTACTTTTTCTTGGTAAAGAGACAAAGCAGCATACTACATTACACCTTGTGCTTAATACCCAATCAAGACGAAGAGAGAAACTACACACAAAATTAACAGTGAGAAAAAAAGAAGCCGAAAACCAAGAGCTTTTCCTGAAATTTGACAAATCCACTAAAGATTAACCTGGCTAAGGCACTGAGGGGGGCATTGTCCTTTGATGAGAAGCAGAAGCAGAAGAGGGGTTTTCTTGGCGAAGCTCTTTAATTACAGCAGCCAATGCTTCAGGGTTAAGACCCAAATCGCAGAGGGAAATCAAAACAGAAAGAGAGTGACGATCGAGGCCAGTGTCCAGAATATTCGACATATGAAATACAAGCTCCAGTGAATCACGAGCTGTACGTGCAGCCTCCGGATCCATTCGAGATACTGTAAAGACAGAATCTTGATACATAAGAAGTTGAAAACTACCCAGAAATTAAAAACATCAAATCAATAAGTAACTAAAATTGAATGCGAAACTGAGAATTTACTTGAGATTTTGCTTCCTTTTTCTGCGAATCGATGATAATTTGGTTGCTGTTGCAAGATAGCTGCACTGTAGAACGGGCAAAAATTTGGGCAAATTTCGGTTTGAAAATGAAATTGTGTAATTTCAGGCCTAGGTTTTGAGTTTGATTTTTAGTAATAAAAATTTTTTTATTGGGAGCATCATTTTTAACTGATTTTGCGGTGGCAATTCAAATTTAATTGAATTTTTAATATGGTCTCTAAACATCGAATAAAGAATAAAAAAAAATATTTGAGTGATTTTGTATTTTTCTTTTAGAAAAATATAATATATTTGCACTCTAACGTATTTGTAAACTATGCTGTCAACATATAATATAACTTTTTTTGTTTTTTTTACGATATAATTTGTGTTGTATTATTATATACACATCTAAAGTAATGCGACAAATAAGTTATTTGTTATTTTGTTGTACACGAGCATATTGTCAGGCCTTTATTGTATAACTTTTGAGATGTATGATAAAAAAATATAAATGTGTCCAACGCATAATTGTGTGTTATTTGGATATCAAGGTTATAATCACTTATTTATTAGGACAATACAATAAAAAATCACAAATTTAAAGAGCAAAAAAAATACAGCCCAAATATAAGGGTGTTTGGATTGGTTTTGCTTGAGTAGCTTATAAGCTAAAATTTATAAGGTGATCATAATCAATTTTTAGCTTTTAATTTTTTTTAAAAAAAATTATTTTCTTGACTTAAAAGTAAGTACTTAAAAGCATCTCTTTATATCTTGCTCAAATATGTTTAAAAATAATTACTATATAAAAGTCAAAAATCACTAAAAGTAAAAATTCAACTCACCTCTAAATAAAATATTGGCAATGGACAAAAATCACATACTGTTAAGGTAAAAATTACCATTTTTCTATTATAAGTTTATAATCTCAAAAATATCTCAAACTGATACAATAATATAAGCATTAATACATTAATATGATGCGCGAGATATATTAATCGTTAAGTAAGATATATTACATTTTATACATGATACACTAATCTGATGCGTGAGATACATTAATCTGATGCGCGAGATACATTAATTTAATGCGTTGATACATTAATTTGATGCGTAAAAGTGAGAGATTTTGGAAATTGCAAAACTAATAAGGCATATGGTAATACGAAAAGTTAAAAGGTAAGATTTATGTCATTTATCCTAAAATATTACACTTCTTTTACTAAAATATTGCATTAATCCAACTATTTGTTAGGTTCCTTCTATAACTCAAGAAACTAATTCTTCTTCTTTTTTTTTTAAAGGAAAAAACAGTGAATGTCCAATACACCAACAACTCCAATTATATAAAAGAGGTTCTAAGGTCCAATTATGAAAAGAGAAGGCTAATTGAAATATAGTTGTTAACCCAAAATTAGATGTAGACTGACCAAGTTGATTACATTTTAAGGTCTCAGATTGAGCAAGTTAGAATTAATAATTTAACATGAAATTGATTAGATCAATGTTCACTTTTATTATCTACTCATGTTAATTGTGATGCATATAATTGTAATTTTGAAAAAAATAAGTAATCAATATTATAAATAAAATATGAAAAATTATATTTTTGTTTTAATATACTAGACATGTGAGCTGATGGAACATTGAAACAAATTGTTGATGCACAGCCGTAGAGTTTGAAATCCTTGATTTGCAAAAAAACAAAACAGAAAAGCAAGTAGTTTCTCTAATTTTGCGTGTAAGTTTGTGATGGAGAAAAAATAAAACTAAATTATCTATAATCCATTTTTCCTGTCTACTGATTAACAGGTGGTTGAGCTGCAAAATCCCTTAATTATTCCCATTAATCAATTTCCATTTCCATTTCCATTTCCACCAAGTTGTTATACCTACTCCAACAATTTTATATCTCATCTCCTTAATTACAAAATTAATCAATACATTAGCAGATAATTAATTAGAACGAAGAATAACGTAAAAATGGCACTCATGATGATTAGAGATTTATGCAGTTTACATTACCCGATTAATTTGTCGAACACAGAGCTTCAGGTGAAGGAATGCCGGATTCTGAAATTTGGTTGTAATATGAAGAAGAAATTGATGGCGGTGAACGCTAGCGCAAGCGGAAGCGGAAATTCGAAGAGTATTGAAACGATTAACGGGAAGAAGATTAATGGTGTTCATGTAGGGAAAAGGGGAAATGTAGTAATTGAACCGGGATCGTCTTCGTCGTCGTCATCGGTGAATCATTCATATATGTTGGGGAATTTTGTGGATGAGCGGTTTGTGTATAGACAGTCTTTTGTGATTAGGTCTTATGAAATTGGGCCTGATAAAACTGCTACAATGGAAACTATCATGAATCTCCTTCAGGTTCGTTTATTTTTGAAATTCCAACTTCGATCTTCCATGATTTTGAATCACATTGTTGATATATGGTTACTGTATTATTTGCTGTTTTTATTTTTCTTTATCATGCTTGATTTTGATTATGATATACTTGTGAACCCGAGGTAAGGGTACAAACTACACTCACCAGACCCGATTACACTGGATATGTTATTGTCAGTTTTTATTCCTTTAGTAGACCATACCTAATTTGAATGTATGGTTGAGTTTTACTTGGCCTAAATACTCATGGAAGAAATCATGTTAAAAATGTGATAGTATATTGCAGGAGACAGCTCTAAATCATGTAGCAAGCTCAGGGGTTGGTAGTAATGGATTTGGGGCTACACGAGAGATGAGCCTTAGGAAACTCATATGGGTAGTCACTCGCATACAGATTAAAGTCGAACAATATAGCTCCTGGTATTCCTTCCTCTTTCCATTTGATATTATCATCAAAAAGAAGGACAAACTAACGCGATTCAGAATTACAGGGGAGATGTGGTAGAGATAGATACATGGGTAGATGCAGCAGGTAAAAATGGAATGAGGAGGGATTGGATCATTCGTGACTCCAACACTGGCAACATCATCACAAAAGCAACAAGGTATACATAAACATACCTATATCTATAGTATCTTCTTTCTTTTTGAGATTGATTACTGAAAAAATGGCAATATTTGCAGCACGTGGGTGATAATGAACAGAGAAACAAGAAGGCTATCCAAAATCCCGGAGCAGGTCAAAGCAGAAGTTCGACCTTTCTACATCAACAAATTTGCAATACCTACTGCACAAATTGATTCTGAAAAGATTGAGAAACTCAACGATGAAACCGCTCAAATTATCTCTTCCGGCTTAGCTGTAAGATATTAATCATCCCTATATGTTCCACAAAAGAAAAAAGATGTTTGATATATACATATACAGCTACCTTGCATAACTTAGTTAACTAGTCATGTCTAATCTTTGATATAGCCGCGGTGGAGTGACATGGATGCCAATCAACATGTCAACAATGTCAAATATATTGGATGGATTTTGGAGGTAATGGAAAGCCTTTTGAGTCATTTGTAACTGCCTTTTTAGCACATGCAATATTATACATTGACAGCGCGAAGACTTGCCTCATGATGAGTGTACTAATTCATTATTATGAACTAGGTGAACCACCTGACTGTAAGAATATAGAAGGAGAACTCATATCTTATAACGTTAAGGTTCGCCACTGATTCATGTTTGAAGGTAGTGAAACTGTTCTTTTCTGTGTTTGCAGAGTGTTCCCATTAATGTTTTAGAAGACAGCCACTTAATGAGCTTGACATTAGAGTATCGACGTGAATGTCAATTGTCAAATGTGCTGCAGTCCATGACAACAATGAGAGAAATAGCAACATCGGATGGTGATGAAAACAGTGGAATGGAATGCACACATCTGATTCGTATGGAGGCCGATCAAGGAGAGGTGGTTCGAGCCAGGTCCATATGGCAGCCTAAACAATGAACTAGTTAGTGTTATCTGCTAATTCTTCCTTACATTCATATTTTTTGCAGTGTGTAATTTCTTTTGTCAAACATATTGTATAAGTAGTGAGTAGTTATAAGTAATTAGAGAGAGTACTGTACAAGTTGTTCCCTTCTTTAGTATCAAGGGCGGATCCACTTTGAATCGAACACTATCTTTGTATTGATTTTTGTAATTTAGGCACTATTTTTGTATTGATTTTTGTAATTTGATAAAAGACGCGATACTACATTTGATTCTATTATTTCTTATTGTGCAAGTAATTGTTATGATTCTCGAATAGCAGGTACGTAATATCAACAATTGATGGTGTCATTTTTATTATAACATCAAATATTATTTTTTTCAATTTGTCAAAATGGACAAGTAATTAGAAATAAAAAAAAATGAGATGTGAACAAGTAATTAGGGATGATGGAAGTAATAAAAATTAAGCAATTAAAAATAGGAAAAAATTGTATGAAATAGCAATTATTAAATGTCATAATTTATTTTATTAGAACTTCGCAGCAAACATTCAATTTTTTTTGTCATCTGGTTCCATTCTCGAGTGACATAAGGGAAAAGGGGTCTTTCACAATTTGGTTTGGATCCGGCCTGTACTTTTAGTGAGCAACCGATATACAATTAGTCCTTTTCGCTATACAATAACTCATTCGGTATACAAATGTATAAAATGCATTTGTGTTTGTATAAAGCGAAAGAAAAGTGTATATACAAATATAAATATATATCATTTCGGCTTACACACTTGTAATTATGTATATACATATTTTATCATCCAAATTAAAATGTATAAATGAACTTATACAAAACTAAAAAGATTTGTATAAAATTGGACACATCTAACGAATTATATAAATCAAAAACTCTATAACAGACATAAAATTTATTATGAAGCATAATTTTATAAAAATTATAACTATAATATATAAATATATAATTTTTATGTGTACTATATATTATTATCTGTTTTTTTTTTTTAGGACCCATTCTAATTACTAGGAATATTTAGGCTTTCGCAGAAAAAAGAGGGGAAATGGATAAAAATTGTAATAGTGCCAAATGATTAGAAATGCAATAATGGGAGGGCCCATAACTTGGGGCTCCACGGCCTACTCTAATTATACTCATATTATACTCCCTCTCTGCTGGTTTTGTTTTGCTATAAATTTTGAAGTTGAAACGTAAAATATTTTAATTTTATAAGTATGTCATTTATATTTTTAATAATTATTTGAGTTATGTTTTGTGAGTATATTTTAATTGTACTAGTTTTTTTTAGCGTGGTATATCTTTTAAAGAAAAGTTTTCGAAATGAAATAAAAAATATCTATAATTAAATTAAACAATTAAGTTGTTCTCTTTCATTTTTTTTATTTATCCCAAGACGAGCAGTAAGGTTTTTCATTTCAACATTCCTAAGTTGAAGATCATTATATTTCAAAAATTATACAAATTTTTAATATTCAAAATTTCTCTTTGTCTTAAATTTTTTTATATGCATTTAAATTAAAACACTTGTATTGAAACTGTGAGAGCACTTTGATCCTCACCTTATGCTACAAAAATGTACAGGTACTTTTACTTTGACTCAAAGGTGAAAATGAAAAATTGCGTATACGTTGTATATCCTTGTGGTATATAATGTATAAAATGGTATACTTGGACGGTATACATTAATAAGACTACTAAAATTACATATTTTATACCATTAAAATATATAGCATATGAATAGTAAATTCAAAATGTATGTACATGGATGAGAGATATTTTATACCTATTTAAATTGCAATGGAGTGATAGATACTGGTCCAAAAATCTCAGCCTTAATAGATGTCATCTACAATAAAAAGCGTAAATAAGTCTTTTTTCATTAGCATTCATTTAATTAACTTGTATGAGTTTGTTTAAATCAACTTATTTTGTTTTTTTTTAATAGTTTTAAAGTACTCTTTAGTGTTGGGTAAACCTAAAATGTCTCATGAGCACTTGATATTGAATTAAAATGATAAATATAAGCCAAAAAAATATAAGCTAAGATTTGTAACTTTTGGCTTAAATAAGCATTTTTCCAAAATTTTTTACTCAATTACTATAAAAACATTTTTAAATTATCTGGATCAATAGATATCAGTATTATTTACTGTGATATTTTTATATTGATTAATTAAGAAAAAGATAAATTAGTGTAAACTAAATTCTTTCCAGAATACTCTAATTGTTAAACAAAGACAAATTGTATTTTTCGTTAAGACAAAGTATGAAAAAATAAAAAATGAAGATGACATAGGGAACACAATATTCATCATCGGAATCCTTCCAATTAATACCTATTTTTTGAGTTTTGATGTTCAAAATAAATTGTCCATTTCAGCCCCAACAACTATATTTATGGATTCTATTCACTTCTTTTTCTTTCTTTAAAATTTACTTTCTTCCTACGCTTTTAGTTTTCGCTATTTTATTTTTACAGTTAAATTACAAAAATTTTACCTAATAATTTATAATGTATTTTTTAATTATATTAATATGCAAAAAATTATAATTAAAAGTACTCTTTGTATAATCTTAAAATATCTAGATTTTTTTCTTTGAAAATCGAATTACTTTAATATAATTTAACTTTGAAGATTAGTTAAATTGACTTTAGAAAAACGTAACATGATAATCAAAAGTGGACGAACAAAGTATATATTTTTCTTTTGTTGCGTATACGAACAAACGCTATAATAAGCTAGAAAAGTGAAAAGTAATTTATATATAAAATGTCGGATATTACTAGGATAGCAACTAGGCCGGTTGAGTTAAATTTGCACGGATCATGATAGTTCAGATAATAATCGGCTCAAACTCAATCCAACTCAAATTATTTGGGTCAAAATGGATTACGCCTTAGGTTATTGAACAGGTTACGGCTCAACTTAGCCCAATTTCTATATATAACATATCGAATTGAGCAAAAGTCGTTTTAAAAAAAATTGTCAAAATTTCTTATGAGTCAATTCGAATTGTATATCAACTTAACTTTTAACGAATTGAAATATGAATTGAGCTAGTAAATGGACAGGTTGAAAATCAACCCAAATATAAATGAATTGAACCAATCGAAAAAGTTAGGTTTAATTTTTTCATCCCTAAATATTATGAAGTCTTTCAAAAAGAAAATTACATGCATGTTTGGCATAGCTATAAATTTGAGTTGAAAAATAGCATTTGTAAATTTGATGTTATTTTAACTTGAATCTTACTTCTAAAAAATTCATTTTTATGACTGAAAACAATTAATCCACTTTGAGAAAAAATACTCTTCAAAGTGGCTTCATCACACATCACTAAAAATATATTAGTATTAGTTTTCCGTTGATATTTCTCATTTATAAATATTCAATACAACAGTTATTTCTATATATATTTTGATTAAATTAGTGAGAGAAAAAATAGTACGAATATATTTTTCATCATTCATTTTCTCAATATAAAAGTTAGATGAAAAAATCTTATTTTATAACACAAATTTACTATTAATTCACAATTTAATAGTGACATTACAAAAAAAACAAGACCTAGCTAGTAGATTAAACAAGATTATAGAATGCCTAGAGGGTGAGGGAGGTCATTAATTATATTCCAATGGGATAGTCAAATTGTCTACCCATTGTTTAAAACTTTATTTAATCTCACATTGATTTTTGTGGCTTAAATTAATTAGTTGTATAGCTTTTGTACCCTTCAAGTACAATAAACTTTAACGTGGAATCTTGAAACTTTTCATTATTTTTTTCCTAAATATCTTAATAATTTTGAATTTGAAAGATTTTCTTTTTTTTATATATATATATTTTATTAAAGAAATTAGATTCGTTCATTAATTTTGTTAAATAAAGTTATACATGCACGAATTAATGGGAACTTTATTTTTTTAAAAAAAATGGGAACTTAATAATACTTGTTAGCCAAAAAGCAAAAAAGGGTCTAAATAGGTGATGCAATGGTTCGATCAAAAAGAGAAAGAGGATAACGAAGTGATGCAAGCATAGTTCTATCTTTATTTATAAATAATTTCATAAATAATAACCTAATACTCCTTCTATCTCTATTTAGTTAAGATAGCAATAATTAGTATAGAAAAGTTATAATTTTACCCTTATTAATTATGATTTCAAAAATAACAAATTTAAATTTAAATTTTTTTTAAAAAGTTTAAATAAGGATATAATAGGAAAAAAATTATCCTTTCTTAATTTGTCAAAACAGACAAGTAAATAGAGACAATTAAGAGAGGAAATATGAACAAATAAATAGGAATACTAAAAGAGGAAATATAAACAAGTAAAATAGGGACAGAGGGAATATTATTTTATTTTTAATTTAACTAAAGGTGTTAGACATTTTTGTGATATTTATCCTATCATTTACACCTATAAGTTAAATAAATATAATGAAATAACTCAATCGTTCTTTAAATGACTCGATTGATTTGAAGGGTAATTATCTTCACTAATAAATTGGGATAGATCCTTCCTTCTGAATCGAAATTATCGCATAAACTTACCTAATACGATTGATATTTCCTATACTCACCTCGATACAGAGATTATCTTAAAATTCCAAAAATAATTTATTCCAAATTAAACGTAGAAAATAATTTATTCCAAATTAAACGAATCTACGATTTCAAAATAGGGTATATGATATAGTACTGTACTTAGTGATAGTATGACCACAAATTTAAAGCCGTGAGTGTGTACTTGATTACCACCAAAAGTTAAATGATATCATTGTAACCCTATTTCTGCATATTGCACTCACTGCCTTGGATTACTCCCTCCGATTTACTATGACACTTTTTAGATTTCGAAATTTTAATAAATTTAATTTTTATGGTAAGTTTTTTTTGTAGATATTTAAATATTTTAATTATCAGTTATTGTTATTTATAGTATCTTTTAGATGGTTTAAATTATTTTTTTAAAAAAATAAAAATTTTATGCGTAAATTTTCAATCAAATTTAAACTGTCTAACTCTCGAAAAATGAAAAAAGTTAGATAAATTTAGACGGAGGAAATAATAATTATTATTCTTGATGTTTCAATTTATTTATCTATAAGTTTTAATTTGATATAAAATTTGATAACAAATAAAAATACTTTTTTTCATCAAGTGTTATTAAACTAAACTTGTGTTTAGATATGCGATATAAAATCTCACGAAGCAAAATGATAATAAAAATCATAAATTTTACATATTTCTGCTTAACTCACAGCCATAAAGATAACGCAATCTACTATTTCTCATGCAAAAGCAAAAATAATCATATCGTCTTTGAAGTCGTGATCATCATCATGGCATATGGATTAGAATATTATGCCTCTAAAGAAGAACTTGACATGTATTTTTCATCATACAAATATTCAAAAATAAGTAAATAATTTTTTTAAATATAATTTTTATTTCAAAAATATAAAATTAAGTTAACACGTTCTTTATTCCATATTTATTAAATTTTTAAGGGATTTTTTAATTGCTTGAAATAGTTTAAGATGGATGAATTTTTTTTATATTTGCCTTTTATATTATTAAAAAGATTTACGATGTGGTATTTATAATTTTACTATAATTTAATTTTAAATAACCAATCTAACTTTCAAAATAGAAAAACGTAACAAGTAATTTGAGACGGAGAGGCAAAAAAGTGATGTGTGTATTAACTTACAATTCGCGTGTTTGAAACTGAATAGAAAAAAAAAATTCACGTTTTTGACATTCTAATGAAATGTTTAGCTCGTGAATGCACATCAAATCCCTTTGTTTTTGGGGTAATTAAAACTTTTGTACAAATCACCAAGTCTTTTCATCTTTTTATTAATTTGTATTTATTTTACCCTAGACAATGCAATATTGTTCACTTTTACCATAGTATTACAAGATCCTAAGCTAAATTGTCTTTTATGTTTAAGTAAATTCCTTTATTAACACAAGCTAATAAACTTTTGTCACAATTAGATCTTTACCAACCTCCAACTCACTTGTAGATTTTAGTTGAGAATTACTAAGATTAAAAGAATTGACACACTACCATATACAACTAACCAATATATAGATGTGACACTTTAACAATAAGCATAATCCAACAAACAATCCTCAACCTTTAAATATAAGACAAGTAAAAAAGTGAAAGTTTTACTTCACCAAACTCGTCCTTTTATCTCAATCTCGATTTATGTGATATAATTTAACCGAATACGATAAACTGGTTGACAATAACAAACACCTTGCAAGTGTAACAAATACACTACTATATATGGTTAGAACTGTATTATATAACAAGAATATTATATAATTAAAAACCCAATGAAAAAGGTACAAAGTGCTTACAAAATTCTCTAGGTTTTTTTTTTTTTGGGTGCAAGGTCCCCCAGACAGGGCCACATGTAGAGCACAACCATAAACAACAAGTTAAGAGAAATGGACATGGACATTTCCCATGTGACCATAACTCTAATTCTTTCCACATATACCCTTCATGTTCTTACAAATTTACATCACAGAACATGCATTGGGGTTCTCATCACTAAACATTTGTGGAGGGTAAGGATTATACATCTCATGTGATGCATATATTTGAGGGTAATGATGGTAATTTAGCTGCTGTGGGTAATAGTAGTAAAGCTCATTCTTCTTCATTTCTAGTTTTGGATCTTCTTCAACACCAACTTCTTTAGCTGATGCAGCAGCTCCTTCGGAAGAGCCTTCCGAAGGAGCTGCAGCAGCAGTGGTGGCGGAGGCGCTGTCTCCGCCGCCGCCGCCGCCCTTCTCTCCTTCCTCTGTTTTTTTCGCGTCTTTTTCACCTTCCTCTGTTTTTTTCTCTTCTTTAGGTTTCTCCTCTTCTTTCTTTTCTGGTTCTACTTTCACTAGAACTGCCCTTTTCCCTGTTCTCCTGCTTACATAGTCCAACAGCTGTGTTGCCTCAAAAACCCCTTTTACTGCTACTTGTGAGTTCTTCAAATCTGGTTCTGCATTCTCAACACCTTCAAACACGCCCAAAAAAAAATAATCAATATAATATATTCTAAAGATTCATTATTGTATTTGAAAATTTGAAGACTAAAGAGAATATTCAATCCTTTAAAGAAAAATGTAATGCTTAATATAGAGATCCGAAAAAGGGAAAAAGAAAAAGGAATGATGCGAAAAAAAATATTAAAACCTTTCATTTTCTGTATACGCCTTTTGATTTCTTGAGCACAAGCTTCACAATGCATGTGAACTTTCAGAACTACAGTAATCACTTGAGGAGGCTGCAGAAATATATCATATTTAATCAAAATTAACTCAAAAAACAAACAAAAACGCAGAAAGGAAAAAGACTAAAGAGAGAAAAATAAAAGTATCATAAAAAGAAACAAAAACTCGCGTGAAAATTAGAAAAAAAAAGAAAAAAAAAGACGAGATTAAATTAATTAAATAAACCTCTTCTTTTTTCTCTTCTGGTTTAACAATTTCTTTCTCTTCCGGCTTCTTAGCCTCTTCCGCCGGCGGTTTTGGGATCGGAGACAGAAGCTCAACTTTCCGGTGACTCTTTTTTTGAACTCTTTCAAGAACCTTCAATGGATCTGCTTTTTCCCCTTTCACCACCACTTTATGACTCTTACAATCAGTTATAACATCCTCAACTCCTACATAAATAAATAAAATTTCCAATTCTTCAAACACCCAAAAAAAAAAGAGTATGCTAAATCTTTATAATTTAACATTACCTTGAAATCCTTTAAGTGATTTACGAACTTTACGAGCACATCCTTCACAATGCATGTAAACTCTCAAAACAATTTCTTGTGGAGGAGCTGGTGCTTCCTCTGTTTTCTTCTCCTCTGTTTTTTCATCAACTTTTGGTGCATCCTCTTTCTTCTCTTCCTCTGTTTTCTTCACTTCTTCTGCAGGCTTCTTCTCTTCCTATAACCCAAAATAACGAACCCAAAAATCAGATATATCAAACAACAAACAAGAAAATGAAGAAAACAAAACAGAGCAAAAGTAAACCTCGCCCATTGATATTGTTGGATAAGCTTATGCAGAGAGACTCAACTCACAACTTTTACACAGCTCAGTTTGTTTTCTTTTTCCTCTCTCTCTTTTTGTTTATGTTATGGTGAGTGTTGTTGTTATTCTCAAGAAAAGGTTAACAGTGATGACAATAGAGATAATCTACGAGGCACTCACTCACTAGTCACTTGCTTTTTTTATCCCACATCGATGAACAACTGGCGTGGCTTTTATATATATATATATATAAAAAAAAAAAAGTTGGCACGTGCGATGGACACTAACCTTATTACTGACTTAACACTGTTCCAGAACATTACAGCGTTACTATTTTGGTGTTCTTTTCCGTGTTCATTTTTCTCACTATAACATTTATTTATTTATATATTACGTCATATATAATATTAGTGGATTTTGATTTTTTTTTTCTTTTCCTTTTCTAGTTTATAGCATTTTTAATCTTTTAGAATTTAAGAATATGGAAAGATATAAAATTTGGTCAAATAAATATTTGAAGATTAGATTTTTAGAATGTGGTCAAAAATTGTTTTGTCAAATAAGTATTTTAAAATGATTCTCATAAGCCATAATAAGTATTTTAAAATGATTCTCATAAGCCATTCTTAAAATAATAGTTAAATGATGATTTAAATTATCTTAAATTGAATTTTCATAGTTTTGCGAAAAATATTAATGATAGTTGTCCTTACTGTTTGAAATTGAGTAACTTTTATTAATTTTTTTAATCATATTATTTGATGAATCATTTTACGTCAAATATTTTTTTATGATCAACTTGATATTGTCATCACTTACTAGGATAAGTGTGTGAATATGTTTCACTAAACTGTTCTAATAAAAATGCATCCTCGGAAGTAATTTTTCAAACTCTTAGGGTTGTTTGGTAGAGCATAATAATAAAAATAATGTATACATTAATTGTATATATTAGTGATGCAAAAGATTTAATACATAAATTAATATGGTTAAAGATTCAGTTACTCCTCCAACGTATTTCTACATATTTTACCCATAATTGTGAAAGTTAGTTTTAAAAATATATATTTTTATACAATGCATATTATTTTTAACACCAAAAATTAAGTAATGCATAAGAATAATCTATACATAACTAATGCATGTATTACTAATACTTACATTACTAATACACTCGATTGGATATTATTTTTATACACTTACCAAATCATCCCCTTAGTATACCACATAATATGTTGCTGTAGTAAAAAGTTAGAATGACAAATTTAGATTAATATTTTTTTAAGAATCCGTACTAGTAAAATGTATTCATTTTAAACGTTGATAGTTCGTATTATTGTATTCTTTAAGGATGGATATCAAGGTGAATACAAGATTATTTACTTGAATTGAATATAAAGAGTAAATAAATTTAAATAATTCCTTATCTTCAACAATAGTCGTTCATTATTAATTTTATGCACTTTTAAAAAATATAATTACAAAAATAATTTTACGATAACACTCTTTAAATATAATAAATATAATACTTTGAAAAATGTAATAGAGAAATGAGTATAATTACTGATAAAAATAAATTGAAAATTAAAAGTAAAATATCAATAAATTTCATAAAATAAATAAATATTTTTAAACATTCAAAAATTGTATAGTAATAAACAACTATAGTTAAACGAACAGAGTACTTAATACTGCTAATTGTATCACTAATTTTAAATGATTTTCTAAATTTGATTTAAAAAAAGTACATGTGATTCATCAAAAATGTAATTGGCATGGATATTTGCAGCATTTTGTACGTTTAAGATGCGGGGAAAACGTAGCCAAATTCAATGGATGCACCTTGTCGATGTAAAAAATCATTGAACTCAAGAAAATTTTGGGTGATTGTGTATTGTTTTTTTTTTTTTTGAGTGTTGGGGGATTGGTGATAAGGGACAGTAACGTAATTTGATTTAAAACGATACATATTATAAAAATAATTCATAATTCTTAATTAAAGTTAAAATAAATTTTAACTATTTTATCGCAATTTGATAAATTCAGGTGATATTTACTTAGAGTAGTAAATATAGTTATTCAAAGACTATAAGTAAGTTAAAGTAGGATTAGAGGTGGACCACTAGATAGATTTTTTATAGGGATAATGTCCAAGTACCTCTTCAACATATGTCCGAAATCTCAGAGACACACTTATACTATACTTAGGTCCTATTACCCCTGAACTTATTTTATTAATAATTTATTATCCCTTTTCAACCTATGTGGCACTATCTTGTGGGCCCAATGATGGTTGATTTTTTTTTTTCAAACTAGTGTCACGTAGGCTAAAAAGGGGTGAAAAAAATTACTTATAAAATAAGTTCAGGAGGTAATAGAACCTTAGTATAGTATAAGTGTGTCTCTGGAATTTCGGGCATAGGTTGATGGGGTATTTGTGCAATATCCCTTTTTTATATGATTAGCTATTGGTTTGTCTCATTCTATATGGTAGGATTAGGCGAAGTATCCCTAGTTAAAAATGTAATTCGACACACGTATCGTATTATAGCAAAGCAATATTTAAGTACAAACAATTATCTATTAAAGTTAGGTGGTATTTTTTTGTTTTTGAAAATTTTAATTATATCAATTTAGAATAATATTTTTTTAAAAATATCTTTTCATTGTATTGATATAAGAAAATACAACTTATAATATTTTTTGTATTCCCATCTTTCGTTTTTATTTGCTATGTTACACTTTTCACAAATTAATTTGATTAATTTTCAAAGTTAAATTAGATTATATTAATTCAATATATTAAACGAAATTTTTTTTGTCACGATCCAAATCCGGGCCGCGACTGGCACCCACACTTACCCTCCTATGTGAGCGAACCAACCAATCTAAACCTTAACATTTCAAGGTAATATCAACATAAAGTAATGCGGAAGACTTAAACTCATTAATAAAATCAATAACTATTATTATTCCCAAAATCTGGAAGTCGTCATCACAAGAACATCTATAATCAAATTACTAAACTAAGAGTATTCTAAGAAGCTAAAAATACTTAAGAAGCTAGTCCATGCCGGAAGTTCAAGGCATCAAGACTTGAAGAAGAAGATCCAGTCCAAGCTAGAAGCATTAGCTCACCCTGAATTTCCGATGTAGTAAGACTGGCTTGAGTTACTGTTGAGTCGAAGATGACGACACGTTTGCTGCACTCCACAAATAATCAAGAAGAAAACAATAAAAGTAGGGGTCAGTACAAAACACGGGTACTGAGTAGATATCATCGGCCAACTCAAAATAGAAAACAGTATATACCAAGTAATATCATAAACTCAACTATGATACTCAACATGTAGCAACAACAAGTACTATATCATTAACAATTACCATCAAGTTCACACATGAGGACTCAAGCCTCAATACCATACTCATTTGGGAATTATGTTCTTTAGATTGAGTATATTAACATCTTTCAAGATTCATTATCTTTATTTCTCTTGTGTCGGCACGTGACACTCTGCTCCCTCATATTCATTAATCCTCTTGTGTCGGTACGTGACACTCCGATCCCCTAAATCTACGTGTCGGTTCGTGACACCCGATCTCCTAATTCTACGTGTCGGTTCGTGACACCCGATCCCCTAAATCTACGTGTCGGTTCGTGACACCCGATCCCCTAAATCTACGTGTCGGTTCGTGACACCCGATCCCCTAATTCTACGTGTCGGTTCGTGACACCCGATCCCCTAATTCTACGTGTCGGTTCGTGACACCCGATCCCCTAAATCTACGTGTTGGTTCGTGACACCCGATCTCCTAATCTCTTTCTATCAATTCATCAAGCCTTCTTTCTCACCAAGGCATCATCAATCTCATTACTTTAGTTCATCAAGCCTTCTTTTATATCAAGGCATCATCATTAACAAGAGATTAGGTTTTTATCAAGATTTGAGATTCAATAGCTTCATCATGCTTAATATAATCACAATTATATAATCACGTTCATGCATGCATACAATTAAGCACATAGCAGGGTTTTACAATACTACCAATACATATCATTTCTCTATTAAGAGTTTACTATGAAAGCATGAAAAACCATAACCTACCTCCACCGAAGAATTGAAATCAAGCAAGTTAATCCTCAAAGCTTGGTGCTTTCCTCTTCTCTCGATCGTTTCTCTCTCTCCCTTCTTGTTCTTTCTGTTTTCTTATTCAAACCCTCTTTCTTTTACCCTAATTAGTATATAATTAAGAATAAAAGATGGCAATAATACCCCACTAATTAACTTAAGGTTACCTCTTTTAACCCCCAAGAATTTGAGTTATTAATATAAACCCACGAAATATATAATTATAGCAGGAATAGTCCAAAACGCCCCTTTAAAACTTAACCAGAAATCCGACTCCAACTGGGATTACGCAAGCTGTGACGGGCCGTCGCGCCTGTGACGGGCCGTTGCGCCTGCGACGGTCCGTCCTGCTGTCCGTCGCATAGTTCAGAAACTTGATTTTGGGTGAATGGCCTGTGACGGTCCGTCACACCTGTGACAGTCCGTCCTGCCACTCCATTACGAAGTTCAGAGAGTCGATTTTCAGTACCCAATTTCAGATTTTCTAAGTGTTTTGAAACGAGACCCTGCGACGGTCCGTCGTGCCCATGACGGTCCGTCGTTGGGTCCGTCGCCTCAGCCTGTTTTTCCAGAATAAAATCTGCTGCTCAAAACGACTAAACAGGTCGTTACAAATTTATACATTCAAAAACTATATGAAAAAAGTTCTATAAATTCAATTTTTACATATCAATATGATGAAAAATACATCATAAAATGTTAGTCAAAATTTCTATAGTTTGACTTTTAAAAACAAAACTATGACAGTTAAAAGTGTACCGAGACAGTAATTATTAAATATCTAAACTATAATTTTAAAATGTTGAATTCATCGAACATATTTTAACTTTAAAAATTAGTTAAATAACATTTCAGAAGCCAAAAAAATATCATATAAATTAAAATAAATTTTGTTAGATTAGTGAATTTGACTGAAATTAGAAGTTATAAAACAGAATAATGTTAAGCATTTTAGGATCATATAAAACTGAAACTCAAACTTGAAACAAATTGTTATAAACAACACATCAAATAGAAAACTTGAAATCATAATCTCAAAATCACATACCCAAATGTCTACTACAACTAGTGTTCATTTCTCCTCCTATTGTTATTTCATTATCAATTTCAAATCTTATATTAATAGATATTTTGTTTCTTTCCCCTTTTGTTATTTTTCTATCCTTGGTACTTTAATTCCTATCATAAAAGTAGAAAAATGATGTGAGGAGTAAGAAAAAGTTAATGAGATAGCTAGTCAAATTTTATATTTTACCATACAAAAGAGCCTAATAAATGGGAGTAGCCTCAAACTTATATGAAGTTTGAGATGACAGGCACTGTACAAAAGCCCATGTGAGCAGAAACTAAGTTGTTACCCTCATAAATTGGCACATCTTACTAGTGGGCCCCACAAAGAAATATCCCGATTTTAATTTATATGACATAATTTAAATTTTGAGAATCAAATAAAAATTTATAAGACTTCGTTTTCTGTACTTTCTAAATAGGAAAACATATATAAATATGTTATAATATAAATATACTTATCATTTATAGTAATAATATTTTTTTCACTTGATCATTTTTAATTTATTTAATACAAGTTTAATACATATTACAAAGAATAGTTTACTATTTCACATATAATACAAGTTTTATTTATGGACAATACATTGATCACAAATTTTAATAAATTTATAATATAATATGTCAGATTCTTATCAAACAAACATAATATAATTTAAAAACCAATTATAATACATAATATTACATATATAATTCACTTTTAATACATATTAAGAATTTAAAATAAAATTGATATATATTTCTATAAATAGTAATAAATAAAAATATCGCTAAAATTAATAATTATTTACTAAAAGAAATCTTCGAAATATGGATTATATTATGTAAGTTACTAAATTGAAAGAAATGAGAAGTACTCTATAATCATTTTATAAAATTTTGTATTTATTATAATTTACTAATAACAATTCTTACTTTATCATTATACTTAACTATTTAATATGATTAAATAGTTAAAATTATAAAATTTATTAGTAGTAATTAATTAAGTGAAGGTAATACCATGTGTTACAAAGAGAGGCGCCTAGAAAAATATTTTTTCGCCAATTATTTTTGTCCTTCTTCTTGTTTCCATGAATACTCCCACCACCATTTTACCATTTCAACCATCCACATAAATTGATACATTTTTTATAATAATTACTGATTTTAGCAATACTTTTTATTTATTATTATTTATAGTAATATTGTGCTAAATCTGTAATATATATTAAAAGTAAATTATGTATGTAATATATGTGAATTATAATTATTTTTGAAATATATTATGTATGTTTGGTAAAAAATTGTCACATTGTATCATAAGTGTATTAAAATATGTGATAAATGTATTACCCATCATTAAAACTTGTATTATATTTGAATAATAAATTTATCTTTGCAATATGCATTAAACTTGTATTATAAATGAATTAAAAATGGTTAAGTGAAAAAAATGTTATTGGTATAAATGGTAAATATTTTTTTATTATAGTATATTTATGTAAGTTTCCCTTTTATAAATATATATATTTTGAATCGCTCGATAACAAAAAAAAAAAACTGATAGAGCAATAGTAAGTCTCCTTGAAATTGAGTTTCACATCAGCTCTGGTTTTACGTTTTTTTCTTCTTTTTTTTTAATTTTAAAAAACTTGCTAAAAGTGTTGTTTTAAGGATTTCATTTCTAAAGACTTGTTTAAATATTTACACTTTTATTTTTCGAACTCTTGAACAAAAATCCTAAATTCGTCATTACACACCACCCACAACTCCATCTCGATTTCTCAATTTTTGACCAATTTTATCCAAGTACACCACCTTATTTTTTCCATCAAATTGATCGTTATTTTCACAAATCTATTATTAGTCAACAAATTTGCCAACAAATTTTTCGTCGAAAAAAATGGTATCGTCATTGCCATCTCCCTCCTTCTCTTTTGTCAAATCAAACCCCAAACATAAATTAAATATAAATCTAAAAAACAAAACAAATGCAAAAAGATAAGTAATTTTATGAAGAGATGAAATGGAATTTCCTTTTCTTTGACATGGAAGATTAAGCTGACATGGAAGATTAAGCATGATATAAAGACACAAAAATTAAAATTACAAGCATTTAGTGATTGCTCTTTTTCTCATTTTGATGTTCATTATTTTGGGCGAAACTTCATTAATTCGATAAAATTAATACAAATTTGAAGTTATAATTTAAAACTTTGATTGAATTCAAATTCTAAAGAACGAAAAATATTAAGAAAAATAAATATATATTTGAATTAAAAACTCAAATTTGAAGATAATGACAACATGTTGTAGAGGACCTATCTTGGTCCAAGGGTGTTGAGCAACACTCCTTCGTCGAAATATCGTATTGCATATAGTAATTAAATTTTAGTAATATAAATATAGATACATAAATTCATACCTAGACTATTTATAATTTTTTTTTACTATAACTATTGACAATCCTTAATGAAATAAGTGTCTTCTTCATCAAATTCAAACCAAAGAAATTGAGTAATAGCACGTATAGCTATGGATGCTGCAAACAGGCTTTCTGCAATTGCTGCCGAAATGGGCAACTCCAAAATGAAATTCAACAGCCCATAGAGTGTAGCCACTGCTTCTTCAGTCTGAGAATCTGCCTCTTTGTCGCTCACGGCCTGGGCGGCTTGGTTCGGTCGAGCCCGTGGGCGTGGTGTTTTGTCCGTAGTTGGATCGGCAAATCGATTGGCGAACTTTTCTTTGATCCTTGACACATGTCATGCTGAATTTGAAGAAATAGAAATGAAAGTCTAATTCCGCTAGAGAAAGTTGAATATGAACAAATTGTTTGGGAAAAGAAACAAGAGGAGTTTTCATTTTCTATTTTTCTTTTTTGAAACATATTTTTTCTTTTCAATTGATTTTTTTAATTGTTATTCTACCTCCAATACTTTAAATTACTCTGATGATTATGAATTGATTAAGTCTAATTGAAAATACCCATAATACCTCATGTGAATTTCTTTGTGTTTTATCTCTTTATACTGTGACTTCTTCCACGGAAGATGTTGACTCAATATAAAAATAATTATAATATAGTCTTTCTCTACTTTTCTATAAAAAAAAATATAATTTAGTATATTCATAAAACAAAACAAAATAATTTAAAATATACTAATTTATTTATGAATAAATCAAAAAAATAATATTACTTAAAATAATGTATTGTTAAAATAGATTAAATGACTTGTCCCTAGATTTATCAATTCAGGTAAAATATAAATGCGAATAACGCTCTAGATTTTATGTTATGCCATGTGTATTATAGTGGTCCATATAGATTTTCAGTTATTCACAATAATTTATACGGTGGGAGGCACCTGCAAACAAATGTATTTTGATAATTTAAGGGACCACTTGGTCTCAATCTGTACATTAATAATTATTTGGTCCAAAAGTTTGTCAATTTTGTGAAACATTTACACTCTTCTGGGATCCATAGACACATTCAAATTAAAATTTAATGCAAGTATATAATGCTAAATAATATTTTGAAATCCACTAGGCAGTAGGCACTAGATATCAAGGTATATAAAATTAACTATATAGAATTACTATGTACAAAAGTTAATTTAAATTTTCATGTATGACCTGGAATAATTAACATAATTTCAAACTTTGTCCCTATCAATCGATAACAATAATACATGCATATTATATTGTATGCTAGTTTGTTTGATTTGAGACACTAATCAGATAAAATTAGGATATAGTGATGATTAAAAATGTATGTTAACCTAACACGTCTTTACAAGAGTATTATTGGAGACGATGCTTAAACAAGATAAATTACGTAAGCCAAGCATGCTTATCTAGCTATTGATATAATGGATAATTGTTATGATCAATCGTTTATTTATCGTATAAAAAAAATAATATCGCAATTTTATTAATTTCTAAACTAAATAAGCTTACTAAACAAGTGTCATGTATATCGCGTTAATGAATAAGCCCCCTCGCAATTCATTTCTCTTTGGAATCGAATGCATAACGCTATTTGTTGGGATGAATGAAACACTTACTATCGTGTTAAAAATTATGAATCAGAGTACTTGAAAATAGAAATGCAATTTTACTTCATAAACTCACTAAGCAGATATCATGTCTGATCATGACTTCGATCCAGACGATCTCATAAGAAGAATACTTGCGTTACTCAACTCTCAAGAGTAAGTACGTAATTATGCACTTTTACTTTCTCACAAAGGGGGTTTTCCATGTTAGTTATTTTCACAAGCAATAACCTATTTTAGGGATAGAGTAGACTTTAAGAGGATCAACAAATCTAAAGGTCATTTTCCTTCATTGAACCAACCTAGTTATAAGCAAATGACTAACTTGTGTCTACTCTATCGAAAACATTATAAACGTAGGCTTATGTCATGGTCTACTCTATTATTTCTTTCGTTTTAATTTATTTGATATTGTTTGATTTAACATGAAACTTTAAAAGACAGAGAAAAGCTTTTGAAATTTATAGTGAAAATGAATTAAATATGTTTGTAGGACTATAAATTATTTCAATAAAGATAAAAATGAGCATTTTAAAGTTAAATTGTTACTAAATATAAAAATGTTTCTAGATAAAGAACTAAATAGAAAAATGGGTCAAATTGGAATTTGGAACAAATGAATTATAATTACTCTTCATTTTCGGATTTGTATTTGAGTTTAAGTAATAGAGTAAGTCATTTACAATGTTAATATATATTATCATTCTTTTATCCAAGATTTTGGTGGTAATTTAATTTATATCTAATCACTTTTATGGTAGTATAAAATAAATTTCTCAACTACTAATTCTAATCGTCCATAGGAAAAAAACCATTACCCTATATAGATAAATCTTTTTTTTATTATAATTATTCATTCCACATATATGGGTATTCTCTCCGATTATACCTGATTCACAATTAAAATTAAATTATTTAATTTTCGAAATTCGACTTTGCTACTTAAATGATGAGATTATGGAAATAGAGAAATAGACGCATCAATGTCTTTGCCTTGCATTGTGAAGACATGAATATGACTGAAAACAAAACGTTTGTTGATTGCATGCTTCAATGCAAAATCTAAGCCAATTAGGTACTTATCTTCATATAAATCTCATATCAAAAATTGACCTTTTGTTTTACTTTTTGCCTACAGCATGTATTGCCTTTTTCTGGTAACTTCTTGCACGTATGTCCAACCATAGAGTTTTGAAGTCTATTATATATAGATTAGTTATATCTAAAAATTTGTTCACTAATATTATAAATCGATCAATTTCTTATCCCTCTTTTAAGTGGAGAACTCACTCTTAAATCATCATTTTACTGTATTCAACTTGTCGTATAGACATCTTCGATAATATGTTATATAATACTTCCTCCGTTTCAAAAAGAATGTCGTTATTTTCTTTATAGTTTGTTTAAAAAAGAATGACTCATTTCCTTTTTTGGTAATACTTTAACTTTTTTTCATGTGGCATGTTTAAGACCACATAATTAAACGATATTTTAATATATTTGACATAACTTTAATTTAGAACTATAAGATCAAAAAGTCTTTTTTATTTTTTTATATATATAAGCTAATAAGATTATAAAATAAAGACCCCATATATTCTTTCTTCTTAGTTCTTTCGGTGGAAGCCTCTAGAAATTTAGTGACATGGATGCCAGGTGGCTACGACATGTCAAGTCTGAGATTTCATTCGAAATTTGACTAAACATAGGAGCCAATATGATAATTGTAACAAAAAATAAAAATATATATATATGATAAAACTGTCTAACCTATTTGTTTGTCTGATTTTGATCTGATGCAGAATTTATAAAAGTAAAGAAATTCTTTTTAAATCTTTTGTTGGTTAAATTAAAGATATAATCAAATAATATACTAAAATCTCTTTAATGTTGTAGTCACGTGAAAATGTATAATTAAAACAACGTTAGAAGAGGAAAGAGATGTTGTCTTTTAAAACTGACTATAAATGAAAGTAAAAACAAATGGAATACTAATTGGTCGTGATGTACTTTTATTTTAATTATGTATATTGTGAAGGCCAAACTTTTATTCATTTGAAGATTTTTCTCCAAATGAAAAATACATTGTAGCATAGAAGCAAAAAGAAATTTTGAACTATGATTTGGACCACTAATTTGCTAATAATTTCGTTCTATTATTAAAGTGTTATTTTTACTGCAACCTTTCTTTATCGATCATTACTTTGAAAAAAAACTACAAAAATTAAAGGTCCTACAATCTTTAAATGTTAATCATCATAGATTTGCTTCTTAATTCTAGAGAAAATCAAATGCACTACAAAACATTATTAGCTAAAAGTTGTTGAAGAAAAGCACTTAAAATATATAAATTGAAAAGAAAAGAAAAGAAGCAATATTTCAGAATTTCAAATATTATAAGTGAAATTACAGTAGTATAGCATATTTAAAACTTGATAAGTGACGTAGCCACGTACATTAAAAAGTAATTGATTAAATATTCTTTATCGAAAAATTATGCTTGGTATATTGAATAAAGAATATGTGAGAATTTGAATACTTAGCATGTTTATAGAGTTTGAATTTTAGTGGTCAATTAATTGGAGAAAAAATAGAATAAATGATATGTGAGAAATAAATTTTAAAATACAGCTACCGTTCATTATGAATAATAAACAATAAAAGGATTCACTACTATTAACAAATTCCCTCTTCCAATAAAATATCATAAACATCACATGCATTTTTCACGTTGGTATTTTTAATATATTTATTTAATGTAGTAGTTTTATTATAGGAAAAATTATGTGAATAAGTAAATTTATATTTTTTAATTACTCATCATAATTTTCATGACTTCTAGTTTGTATAATTATTTATGTTTGTATATGTATAATATACAACTTTTTAGCCTATACACATATACAATTCATCTCTCTTTCACTCTCTGCCCTCTTTCGCTCGCCTCTCTCCTCTCTTTCTCAATCTCGCTCACCGCTATCCTCCCTCTCCCAATCTCGCTTGCCATTTATGCAAATATATATGTATAATATTCAGTTATATATAATTATATACATGTACAATTCACCTCTCTCGCTCGCCTCTCTCCTTGCAGTCTCAATTTCGCTCGCCTATCTCCTTGCAGTCTCGATCTCGCTCACCTCTCTCTTATCTCTCCCAGTCTCGCTCGCTTCTCTCCTTCATTTCTCTTGTCATATATACAATTACATATGTATAATATACGATTATCTATTCAATATATATATATATATATATATATACTATTCACTTTTCTGCCATTTTTTTACCCTCTCACTCGCCTCTCTCCTCCAAATAACATGTAACTACAAATTGTAATTATCAAATTATAACTATAAAGAGTAATTAATTATTTTTAAGTAACTATATAGAAAAGTTTTTCTTTATTATAACATTGCAATAAGAAAATTATTATCATATATTTTTACATATTATTCAATTGTGAGCTCTGAAAATGGCACATAAAACTAGTGACATAAATAAAGGAGGATATATTGGAGAATAATTGAATATTAGTGGTTATTACATACATCTTAGCAGAGAATAAAATCGTCACATTTGTCTAAAAAAAGGCCGACATATTATCTTAAATAGCCCATTATGCATGTGATTGAACCCATTGTGGAGCCCAATACCAAAGCCCTTCACGTTCATTTGTTTTCGCGACATGTTATTATAGAGAATATATAATTAAATATAATTAAATATAATATAAGAATTGATTTTGAAGAAAATTAATGCTCGCAAAATACTTTTAAAAATAATAGTGTTATTATACAAGGCATGATTATTATCATTATTGGTGTATGCAATAACCTTATAGCAATGTGTGTAGTATAATTTTATAAATAAAATTTGAAAAGTGAAAAATAGCGTATATGGAATACCTTAATTCTATCTTAAAAGATAAAAAGTTATCATGATAAAATACTACAGAGAGAATGCATAAGCCTTCTGAAAATAAATAAATAAATAAATAAATAATATGATAAATGAAATACAAAAAAATAATAGACACACCAAGACGAGAAATTCTCTGAGTTATATATACTACAACTATTAAGTAAAAAAAAATAATTGAAACAACACTCTACTAGCTACTACATACTACGCACTGACTTTTCATTCCAAGATCTAATTTATATTCTCTCTAATTTTAATTATACCTTCGATAAATCAAAATAAAATAAAATTTTAAGTTACATATTGTTGTAGAGTAGACTTTATGTGTTGTTAAAAAATCACAATTAAAAGGACTCAGAAACATGGAATGGCCCCACAATTGATTTTGCATGACTATTGACCACAAATAACTTAGGGTCCGTTTGGCCATAAATTTTCCAAATAATATTTGGGGAAAATTTGACAAATAATGTTTGTCCATATAATTTATTATTATTTGGCAAATATTTCAAATTTCCAAATACTAGTTTTTCCTAGTATTTGGGTCAAATCTCATTATTTGGGATATTTTGAAAATTTAAATTTTACCCCAATCTTTTATCTTTTACAAGAACACCCTCTCTAGTAGTTGTTTGCATTGTATTACATAATTTTTTATGTGAATACCAAAATAGTGATGAAATATTTAGTGAATATTAAATAATGATATGATTGTCAATAAAAATTATTAAAAATTGGCTCTAGGTAACAAAGTCATGTGTTTTGTCTACTTCACGATGTATAGAATAATTCTTGTTGCACTCACTCCAAATTACCACATTGCTTTAGTGTCATGGACATTATTTGTTATTGTTGTAACGAACATCCAATTGACTTGTAATACAAACTTTTAGTTAGTTTTGATAGTTTTTAAAACTTGTGTGTATAAATCATATTTTTCTAAAAAGGTGAAATATATTTCCCAAATCCTATGTCCAAACATATGGTGAAATTCAAGCAAATTTTCACTCAAATAATATTTGCCAATAATATTTGAAAATCTATGGCCAAACGCTAGCTAATTTTAAGTTCATTATTATTTGTCCATTAAAAAGAAATTATTTTTAATATATCCTATTTATTTTCATATTTCATCTTTAATATTAGTTATTTATTTTTCAAAATTTAATATCAGGCGTTAATTAAAATAAGTATAATATATACTAATAAATATGCAAAATTCAAAATATATAGAATAAAAATAAGCAAGCTCAATTATTATTATTTTCCTTAATACAAGACATTAATTAATATTGCATGAAAAATTCAAAATATATAGAAGTAAAAATAAGCAAGCTCAATTATTTTTTTTCCTTTAATGTTGAATATGGCAAGAAGTGGGGTTTGCTAAACCATTAAAGAGATAACTTTTCATTAAATGCTATAATTGTTTCAATCATCCAGTATCATTAGAACTATTATTATTGCATTAATTTATGCCAAGCTTTCAACTCAAAGAATTTTTGTTTTCTTGTATCCAAAATGAAGTTTGACTCTGTCCACTAAATTAAAGTAATTGATGTTGACAAGGTTATATAAGGCTACATATTTAGTTGTCCATCAAAATAAATACATTATTAGTTATTATATAAAAGAAAATATACTTTTAAAAAAGACATTCTTTCTATATACGTTTACTTGTTCATTATATCAAAAATAATTTTCTACTTTTACTCATCTATCACTTCGTAGTCTATTAAAGATTATACAATATGATATTATGATAAAATAAATAGTTGATTTATTATTTATTAACAACCATGCAAAGTCCAATGTGGACATATAAAAATAAATACAATGCTCCAATTAAACTAATCCAATTTAAATTAGAGAAACAATAATAGTTTATTACTCATAATTAAAATGTAACAATATTTGGTGAAAATAATTAAGTTTATATCCAATGTTTATGGAATGAGTTAATCCTTAAAATTTTTGTGGGGGCCCAAATTTTGGCAAAATGAACAATGGAGTAAACAAATAGTGATGGGCCAATATGTTTTTCTTCGGGCAAATTTTATAGGGCAACTTTCACATATAGCAAACAAAAAATTTATATTTGTATGCTATAGCAAAGTTTGCATAATTGCGCTCCATAGCAAACATAAAACTGTATAATTCGCTATACATATACAATTGTATAATTCGCTGGCCTAAATTGTATAATTCGCTGGCCTATTTCGCTGCAATAGTATAATTCGCTATTCTATTTCACTGTAATTGTATAATGCACAATTGTATATTTCGCTGCCTATTTCGCTACAATATTTTTATAAAATTTGTTTTGCATACAATTGAATCGAATTAAAATGTATGTATATTGCATAATTATAAGTGTACAGCAAGAAGATATATGTTTTTCTCTCGCTTGATACAAAAATAGAAACACAATATATACACTTCTGTTGTATAAAGCTAGAGAAAATTGTATTTCACTGCAATTGTATAATTCGCAATTGTATAATTCGTTGGCCTTTTTCTCTGCAATACTTGTATAAAATTTGAATTTGTCTACAATTGAATTGAAGTAAAATGTTTGTAAATTGTATAATTAAGTATATAACACGAAGATATATGTTTTTGCATGTGTATATACAATTTTCTCTCGCTTTATACAACACAAAAACAGAATTTATGCACTTCTGTGTATAAAGCGAGAGAGGAGAGCAGAGGGAGAGAGGCGAGCGAGAATGGGAGAGTGGCGAGCGAGATTTTTGGGAGGGAGGCGCCTGACAATCTTTGGCTAACGTTTGCTATGGAGCACAATTAAATCAAACCCTAGCTACTCCATTTATTTTAGGTTATTAGTTTGCTATTATATACAATTTTTCCAATTTTATATATAGCAAAAAAAAATTGACAATTGTAGGCTATAATAAACTATTTAAAACTGTGTTTCGTAGAAAATTAAAAGTTTGCTACATGTGACTTTTTGTATATAACAGTTAACAGATATCTTCCTTTTTATACAATTCAACTTTTTTAAAAGAAAAATAGGCGGCAGATAAATAAGGAAAAGATCCCATAATTCACGCGAACTCAATTTTAGTTTCATTCTCTCTTTTTCTCCTTCACTCGTAATAGCTTCATTATAGACAATTCAAAAAATTGATCAAGCTATTGAAGTAGATAAATTATACACTTATACACACAATTGTATAATGAGACAGTAAATTAGGCAGTATAAGATATGAATATAAAGCAGATATTAAGATATTATACATTTATACAAGAACAATTGTATAAGCACAAAAACAGATACAACAATTTATTATACATTTATACAAATAGTATTGTATAAGGCATGAATCAACAAAAACACAAAAACATATTCTAAAATAGATTATACATTTATATAACTACAATTGTATAAGCACATAAACAGATACAAGAATTTATTATACATATTATACAAATGGTATTATATAAGGCATGAATCAACAGAAACACAAAAACATATACTAATATAGATTATACATTTATACAATTACAATTGTATAAGACATGAATCAACACAAAGACAAAACATATAATATAAAATCTAAACATATACACGAACAATGATTATACAGATACATTATGATGCTCGATTGACCCAGAACCAACCGCTTCATTTTTATCATTATGAATGGTATAAACATCAGCTTTATGTTTCCTTTTCTTACTTGACCCAATAACAACATCGGCATGATTCTTCACACCTCCATCAACAAATCTACTTGGGTCATTATTGAATTTGGATCTGATCTCTTAAATGGTAGTAGATTTAGACAATGAACCTGAAATCTTCCCAAATTCCTGAGTTAGACCCAATGAAAATGATAGGTGTTCAACATCAATTTCAACATGCAATGGTATACCTCTTGTGAATCTTTTCGATGGAGATTGGACATCCATTGGTTGAACCAAAATTCTGAAGGAATTAACAAGTGAAGTGAAAAGGTAGTTTTAAGAAAATTAAAAAAATGAACAAAAATTGATAATGTGAGATGAGTTTTAAATAGTACCTTGAATTTTTTGAAATAGTTTGAAAAAACACAATGACGTGCGTGATAGAAGAAGATGGTAGTTTGAAATTGCAATTAAGGAGAAAATTGTGGAGAAATTGAAGGAAGAAGAAGAAATTGTATAAAAAGTGCAGAAAGAGGGAAAAAAGGATTTTGATTTGGGGAAATTTTTTTATACAAAATGGTGGGACCTGGTATAGCAAACTTACGGACAGTTCGTCCTTTAAAGAAAATAACTGAAAGGGGATTTATTTGATTTAATTACCTTCCTTAATTTGTCATTCTCCACAATTTTCCCTTTTTCTTCTTCTCTAGGCCCATCTAAAAGATGGACTGGATCATTTCATTTTTATTTTTGGGAAAATTATATGGAATGACAAACATTTCTAAGTAATTATATAATAGGGATATAGATTAATTTATTTACTTTCTATAATTTTAGTTTATTTTTTTACTATAATGAATGGGGTCCACCACCTATTATATAACCAATAGTATAAAAATCTTTTTTTTTTTATTTTGTAAATAATTTTACACAAAGCAATATTATCTCTCCTATTCATATTCCACCTTTTTTCTCCTACAATTAATACTTCTATCCGATTTGAATTTCAAATTGTCCAAAATTCAATTACTCCCTCCCGAAGTTGAATTCAATTTTCGCAGTACTCCTAAATTTTAGTCGTTTTCCTTTTTTTTTCCTTATTCAACAATTGTATATGTATTGTGTTTCTTATGTTTTTTCATATTTTTTTGATGAAATAATCGATTGTTTGTTCTTATTAGATCTCAAATTAGTCATAGTATGAATGAATCATCTTCATCTATGGGGATTATCAGAGGTATTCCATTGCATGAAATTTACCATCGTTTTCAATGGGTTTAACTCAAGATTTTGGGGTTGATGTAGGGTCTATGGTAAAATCAAAACAAGTTCAACATGAACAAACAATGGAAGAATTAAGATCAAAGAAAAAATATGACCCTACGACAGTTCAAGAAGTTATTGACAATGCTAAAGCTAGATGCATTAAAATTGTACAAGGAGGAAGAAAGAGGAAAGCAGTAAACAAAATGCATGTGAAGTTGACGGATCTGAAGAACATCATAATTATGAGGTAGTGGCTTAAAACACAAATTTAGATACAATTTTTTTGTTACTTAGATGTCAATATACAAAAAATTATTGTTTAAGTAAATTTTGTATTCACGTAATTGTATATAGTATATTGCATGTTTAGTACACACATGTTTTAGTTATATATTTGTATATGTGTCTGTGTATTTGATTACTTTATACATACTTTAAGTTATGTATAATGAATAATATACCAAGTCTTAATAGTGGTAGTAGCAGATTGTATATTAAAGGCTCATTATTGTTTTTGATTTTGTATATATATACAAAAAGTAATTGGACTTGGTTATACAGATGGGAAAATTTCATATATGATTATAATTTGAATATTTTATTAGTTATATACAAATTATTGAAGTTAGTATATATTAAGTTTATATACATATATAAAAATTGATCTGTCCATGACTGTTTTCAAAATTGACTATTTTTGTATACATATATACTAAGTTTTAATAGTGGTAGTAGCGGATTGTATATTAAAGGCTCATTATTATTTTTGTTTTTGTATACATATATACACAAAGTAATTGGATTTAGTTATACAGATGGGAAAATTTCATACATGATTGTAATTTGTATATTTTAGTAGTTATATACAAATTATTGAAGTTAATATATATTAAGTTTATATATTGCCATGTTTAACTACTATATTCATGTACACATATTAACCATAATGCATAACCAAAATAGCCAATGAAGCCATTATCTATACAATTATAAAAAAATATATATTTCAAATCATTTAAAGAGATCATATATACAATTAATACAACACTATTATACAATCAAATTACTGAATTGATTTTACACTAATATTCTTTTTAATATACAAATACTACAAAAAAAGTATATAATTGTATTAAAAGCAAAACACTTACTTAATGGCTATATACCATTATCACCAACGATTACTTGTATTCGCTTACACTGATCTTCTTTGTAATATACAAATACTACATTAACAAAAATTATATAATTGTATAGTACGAAATTTCTGCTTAAAATAATCATATTTTGAAACCAGTTTTCAAAAAAAAAAATACGACACCACAATAACAAACGCACATAAATTAAAATTTGTAAATCCAATAGAACATTGTATAATTATTGCAATAATAAACATGAATTTTCATCCAATGAACACTTACCTGAATTCGATTACAAAGAAAAATAAATAAAAATTGATGAACTGCTGTTTCATAAACAGCAAAAACAAGTTTATCTTTTCTTTCAATTGCTGTATAATTCTTATTTTTTTTGATTTTTTTTTTGAATTTGAACGTTTACCTTAAAAAAGGGACGTTTACCTTAAATTATGACATTATCTATATTTATTGTAAGCATATTTAACGCTTCAGTTAGAAACCACTTTTTAAAATAAAATTATATAAATAAAAAACAAAAGAAACCTTATATGCAAAATTAAAGATACCTAAAATAACTAAACTATATCCATAGAATGTAATTAGGTAAACTATACCCATATAATGTTATTTAATCAAATAAGTTTGTCATATATGAAAATTTCCTTTTATTTTTTTCAAGTGTAAAGATTGGACAGTGATGGGCCAAATAGTTCTCTCATTAACAGTTAAAAGGCCCAATTCAAGTATCTTAATGCCCAATTCCTTCACATATCAATCGAATTGTATATTGGTCGATTAGAACTCGTTATACTGCTCTCTCTGTTCACCTTTACTTGTCATATTTTACTCCAAAAGAGTAAGTTTGATTAGTTTTTAAAACCAAATGTGAGTCAATGTTCATGTAATTTGACTCTTAGAAAGTAATATAACAAGTAAAAATGAACGAAAAAAAGTATATATTATGTATAAAACAAATAAGGGTGAAGTTTCTCATATACAATTTCTCATTCTGTAGACATTTATTTAACTAAAATTGAGGGTGAAGTTTCTCTATCTATTTTGTCACATCTCTTGATAACAATTTGCTAACTAGTATTATATGTGGTCTTACGTAAATAAATTGAACGTTTAAAGAATGAAAACAAAGCCGCAGTATGACAGATAAATTGGATATTATATATCGAGCAGTAGTTGCAACGGATAAACAACAACATACTCACGAGTGATCTTTCACAAGTGGATGCTAAGAGAAATAGAGTGTACACAAATTTTCTCATTATTTCATAGAGATAGGAAAGTTCTTTTAGAAAATTTCAAGATTCAAATACAACAAAACTAACTTTATTTTTAAAAAAAAAAACAAGAGAAGAAAATAATGCAAAATTAATTGTAACTAAACATGCAAAACCTATTTTAAAAAATAAAATAACACAATAATATAATAATCAAAACAACTAACAAATGATGAAAAGATACAAAAGCAACAAGAAAGGTCACAAATTTAGTTCACCAAAAACAAAGTATAAATAAATCAAAGAACCCACCAATAACTCTTAGTAAAATTGAATTAATATTTGGAACTTGTGCCTTCCCAAAAGACACTTGGAGAGCTTTGGCAAAGAGAAGATATTTTTTTCCAAAAAATGACAAGTGATGGCTCAAATATACAAAAATCATTTTTTAGTGAAGGTGAATAATAATAAATAACAACAACAACAACAATAATAATAATAATAATAATATAAGAAAAAACATAAATAATATTGACTTGTAATTATTTGAAGTGTGGAAGAGCCACGTATAAAAATAGTGAAGCACTCTCAACCACTACAAATAATCCAATTGGCTACTCATTTGTGGTGATGTTTTAATTGGTTTGACTTTGAGTTGAAATATGTGAGGTACAACTCCTCTAAATTGATTTACTCACCTTATTATAAAATATATATTTATATATTTATAGAATTCTTTTTCTTAAAATAATACTTCTTGTAATGAATACCTTATGTTTTGCCAATCAATTTTTAACACATTATTTTAGCAGTTATAAATGTTTGGTCAAGCTTTTTAAAAAAAAAAAATCGAGAAAATTTAACTTTTAAGCTTCTGAAAAATATTAATGTTATTTTTCATGAATATTTATCTTCTTTCGAAAAGTTTGATTGAACACTTTAATTATTTAAAATACATTCATAAAGAAAATTTTGTTATGTATCTCACATGCCACATCATATTTATATAATGCATTAAAAAAATATTACATTTTTATAAATGAAAATAATGTAATTTAATTTTTGTTTGCAGTGAAATGATTTATACTATACAAATGGTCAAGAGTGTTTGATACTTTGATCACAAATTCCAAATATACTAATTTTTTGTTAAATTTTATATTAAGTCAAATAATATCACATAAATTAAAATAAAAGAAATTGGAGTAATTTTTTTGTTGAGGAAGATGAATGTAATGTCTTTTTTGTTTTAAAAAAAGGTGTTTTTTTTTTGTTCATTCCAATCAAAATGATGAGTGAGTTTATGTGTCTAAATTCATTTTCTAAGGCATTTAATTTATTTATTTGTCATGAATAGATCTTTATTCGTTTCATATTTCGCGGATTCATTGGTAAGATGTATTAATGAATTTAATAAACGAATTAAAAACTGTGTTTTTGAGTTCGTTATTTGATAAAAAATTCCTTTGATAATGTGAAAATTACTCTAAAAAATATATTCCTACTTTTTCTATTTTTCAATAAGACTCTCACATAAACTTTCGAAGGTAAGATTATGATATAAATTTTACATGAATTAGTAATATATACATCAATGATTGTTATACAAATATTAAGTTACGAAGGCATTAACAACGTAGGAATTGTTATGCAAATATTAAGTGATAAAGTGTAATTTGTTATAAAGTATTTGTATTATAGTGAATGTCTATTATGTGGAGTCCTTTTTAGGATATGATTAAAGAGTCCTCTTACTTGGGGACCAAGTTAGATTTCTCCTATAAATAGAGTGCTCCTCTTCATTGTAAATTCATTCATCAAGAGAAATAACAAGTCTTCTCTTCTTTTCTCTCTAGCTTCTTCTTCTTATTTAATAGTTTTATAACACGTTATCAGCACGAGACTCTAACTTCTCAAAAGTGAAGGTTAGATTTGAAGAATTAATAAAGGTATTATTTATTCTTTTGTTTTTAATTTTAATGGCCAATCTTACAAAACTAGAGTTCACTGCCCTCCAAAGTTCGGGCAGGAACTACCTCTCATGGGTGTTGGATGCTGAAATCTACCTTGATGCAATGGGTCTTGGAGACACCATAAAAGAAGAAAATAAGGCATCAAATCAAAACTGTGCACGAGCAATGATATTCTTGCGTCATCATCTTGACGAGATTCTGAAAATCGAATATCTGACAGTTAAGGATCCACTTGTTTTGTGGAAAAACCTAAAAGAAAGATTTGACCACTTGAAGATGGTCATACATCCAAAGGCACGATATGATTGGATGCATCTAAGGCTACAACACTTTAAGTCTATACATGAGTATAATTCTGCCATGTTCAGAATCACTTCTCAATTGAAATTATGTGGAGAAACGGTTAGTGAGATTGATATGATGGAAAAGACATTCTCCACTTTTCATGCCTCGAATGTGCTCTTGCAGCAACAATATCGAGAGAAAGGTTTCAAAAAGTATTCTGAACTAATTTCTCATCTTCTTGTGGCCGAGCAAAATAATGATTTATTATTGAAAAATCATGAGAATCGACCTACTGGATCTGAACCACTTCCTGAAGTGAATGAGGCGTACGCCCACCATGCTAGGCGTGGAAAAGGTCGCGGTCCTAATCGTGGATGTGGACGTGGTCGTGGACGTGGTTATGGTCAAGAACGTAATTCTAATCTTGGCATTAATCATTCATCAAATAAAAAGGAAAAAAGAAAGGATGAGAAACGTGAAGCAACTAGGGAAGGTTGTTTTCGATGTGGTGGAAGAGGTCATTATGCAGGTAATTGTCGTACTCCCAAACACTTGGTTGAGCTTTATCAAGAATCACTAAAGAAGAAAGAGAAAAATCCTTAGGCAAATTTTATCTCTGAAAATCAAGTTGACATCACGCACTTGGATATAGCAGATTTCTTCGCACATCCTGAAGGAAAAATAGATCACTTAATTGGTGATGGTTCTGTGAACATGGAAGAGTGATATTTTTTTTTGTAGTATTTATTAATAAATTTCATGTAATGATAGTTGTTTGCATGAATATTAGTATTTTAAATTAGTTTAGTCGTTCATTAGCTTGTTCCTTAATTCTTAATAAAATAATATATATTTTTCATTGTTTTACTTATATGATTCTAATATGATAGAGTTAGTCAAATACTAAACTTTATCACGTGTTTGTATTATATTAGGTCTTTAACTTGATCTAATGTTAAAAACATGCAGTCTGTTATTAATTAGGATTAAATAATGATTTATTTTATTTTCCAAACAACTCGTTTTTGACTTAGAGGAAACAATAGATTAAGGCTCAATTTCTAATATTTAATCATTAATTTATTCCTTTGAATATATTGTACCCTTTTGACAACACTAATATTTAATATATATTTATTTTGTGTATGTCATTTCATGTGAAGATATGGATAAGTCTAAGAACATATTATCGAAATATGAAGATATTTGTTTGATTGATTCTGGTACAACATATACGATATTCAAAAATAAGAAACATTTTTCTCATTTAAGTATGGGAAAAATAAATGTTACTACAATTTTTGGTAGTACTAATATGATTGAGGGCTTTGGAAGAGCCATTGTAATTTTACCCAAGGGAACTAAACTCATCATTAATAATGCTATGTTTTCTCCAAAATCTAAGAGAAACTTGTTGAGTTTTAAAGATATCCGTGAACATGGTTATCATATCCAATCAATAGATGAAATAAATCTTGAATATCTTGGTATCACCAAGTATGTCTCTGAGCAGACATGTGTTATAGAAAAGTTCCATGCTTTATCTTCTGGCTTGTATTGGACAAAAATTAGTGCAATTGAGGCACATTTTATAGTAAATAAGAAGTTTAGTGATTCCAATACATTTGTACTTTGGCATGATCGTCTAGGACATCCTGGGTCAATAACGATGAGACGAATTATAGAAAATTCGAATGGACATCCACTAAAAGACCTAAAAGTTCTTTTAAATGGTGAATTTTCTTGTACTGCTTGTTATCAAGGCAAGTTAATTGTGAGACCATCACCAATGAAAGTTAAGATTGAGTCCCCTGCGTTCTTGGAACGTATACATGGGGATATTTGTGGACCTATTCACCCACCTAGTGGGTCATTTAGATATTTTATGGTTCTAATAGATGCGTCTTCTAGATGGTCTCATGTGTGCCTATTGTCATCTCGTAACTTGACATTTGCAAATTTATTGGCACAAATAATAAGGTTAAGGGCACACTTTCCTGATAATCAGATTAAGTCCATTCGTCTTGATAATGCTGCAGAGTTTTCATCACAATCATTTAATGATTATTGTTTAGCAATTGGGATAAGAGTTGAACACTTCATTGCTCATGTTCATACTCAGAATGGTCTCGCTGAATCATTAATTAAACGTTTGCAATTAATAGCAAGACCATTGCTTATGAAAACTAAGTTGCCCACTTCTGTGTGGAGACATGCAATTTTGCATGCTGCAACACTTATTCGTCTCAGACCGACAAGTTATCATAAGGTTTCTCCATTGCAATTGGTTATGGGTCAAGAACCTAATATATCCCATCTAAGAATTTTTGGAAGTCCTGTATATGTGCTTGTGACACCACCAAACCGCACTAAGATGGGCTCTCAAAGAAGGTTAGGAATATATGTTTGGTTTGAGTCACCCTCCATTATACGCTATCTTGAACTATTGACTGGAGACATGTTTACTGCTAGATTTGCAGATTGTCGGTTTGATGAGACAGTTTTTCCAAAATTAGGGGGAGAGACTAGTCAAATGAAACGAGAAATTTTGTGGAAAAATTTATCATTGTCTCATCTTGATCCATATTCTTCTACTTGCGAACAAGAAGTACAAAAGATTATTCATCTGCAGAAAATTGCAAATCAAATGCCAGACGCATTTACAGATTTGAAAAGGATTACTAAATCACATATTCCTGCAGAGAATGTCCCAATTCGAATTGATGTCCCTAAAGGACCATCCACTAGTGTCATAGCTAATGAGTCAAAAACACACCTAAAGCGTGGTACACCATTGGGGTCTAAGGATCAAAATCCTAGAAAAAGAAAGATTAAATGTCAAGATGACACTATGAAAGAATCTCATATGGAAGTTCAAAATTTGAATAAGTCTGATATTCATGAAAGAATCAATGAACTTGAAACTCAAGGAAATAATGAACTATCCATAAATTTAAAAGATGTTGAAACTAATATGAATCGATCAGAAATAGTGGTTGATTATGTCTTTGCATATAATGTTGCAACAAATATCATGCAAGATAATGAGGATCATGAACCTCAATCTGTTATAGAATGTCGACAACGAAATGATTGACCAAAATGGCAAGAAGCAATTCAATCAGAGTTGAATTCACTTGCCAAGCATGAAGTTTTTGGACCTATAGTTCAAACACCTAATGGTATTAGACCTGTTGGTTACAAATGGATTTTTGTGCGAAAAAGAAATGAGAAAAATGAAATACAAAGGTATAAATCACGCCTTGTGGCACAAGGATTTTCTCAAAGGCCTGGCGTCGACTATGAAGAGACATACTCACCCGTTATGGATGCAATAACATTGCGTTATCTCATTAGTTTCACAGTCCATGAGCAACTTGGAATGCATTTGATGGATGTGGTTACAGCCTACCTTTATGGATCACTTGATAATGAGATATACATGAAAATTCCTGAAGGATTTGCGATGCCTAAATCGTGTAATTTAAAATCTCGAGAAATGTATTCAATTAAATTGCAAAGATCATTATATGGTTTGAAGCAATCTGGGCGCATGTGGTATAACCGTCTTAGTGAGTATTTAAGTAAGGAAGATTATACAAATGATGCAATTTGTCCATGTGTCTTTATAAAGAAAACAATATCAGAATTTGTTGTACTTGTTATTTATGTTGATGACATAAATCTTATTGGAACTCCAATAGAGCTTCAAAAGGCAATTGATTATTTAAAGAATGAGTTTGAGATGAAAGATCTGGGAAGAACAAAATTATGTTTTGGTCTGCAAATTAAGCATTTGACAAATGGTATTTTTGTTCATCAATCTGCCTACACAGAAAAAGTGTTGAAAAGATTCTGTATGGATGAAGCGCATCCATTAAGTACTCCGATGGTTGTTCGTTCACTTGATGTGAATAAGGATCCATTCCGACCTCAAGAAAAGGATGAAGAAATTCTTGGTTCTGAAGTACCGTATCTTAGTGCAATTGGTGCACTAATGTATCTTGCTAACACTACAATGCCTGATATAGCTTTTGTTGTTAACTTGCTAGCAAGGTATAGTTATGCTCCTACTAGGAGACATTGGAATGGGATCAAACACATTTTGCGATATCTTAAAGGGACAACTGATATGGGCTTATTTTATTCTGTTAATTGTAGCCCAAATCTTGTTGGTTATGCTGATGCAGGATATTTATTTGATCCACACAAAGCTCGATCCCGAACAGGCTATGTATTTATATATGGGGGGATTGCTATATCTTGGAGATCTACAAAGCAGTCCATCGTAGCCACTTCATCTAATCATGCTGAAATAATAACTATTCATGAAGCAAGTAGAGAATGTGTGTGGTTAAGGTCTATGATACATCTCATTCGAGAGAAATGTGGTTTGAAATGTGATAAAGTACCCACCACTTTATATGAAGATAATGCAGCATGCATAGCGCAACTTAAGGGAGGATTCATAAAAGGAGATAGAACAAAGCACATTTCACCGAAGCTTTTCTATACATATGAACTTCAAAAGAATGGTGATATAAATGTGCAACAAATTCGTTCAAGTGACAATGTGGCTGATCTATTTACCAAGTCTCTACCAACTACAACTTTCAAGAAAATGGTGCACAAGCTTGGAATGCGAAGATTCAAGTCTCTGGATTAATGTTCTCATTAAGGGGAGTGAATACGCGCTGTACTCTTTTTCCCTTACGAGGTTTTGTCCCACTGGGTTTTCCTTGTAAGGTTTTTAATGAGGCAGCCTAGATGCATATTAATAGATATGTGTACTCTTTTCCTTTACTAGAGTTTTTCTTTTCTTAAAGTTTTTTTTAGTAAGGTTTTTGACGAGGCACATCATCTATGAATTAGACATTCAGGGGAGTGTTATAAAGTATTTGTATTATAGTGAATGACTATCATGTGAGTCCTTTTTAGGATATGATTAAAGAGTCCTCCTACTTGGGGACCAAGTTAGATTTCTCCTATAAATAGAGTGTCCCTCTTCATTGTAAATTCATTCATCAAGAGAAATAACAAGTTTTCTCTTCTTTTCTCTCTAGCTTCTTCTTCTTATTTAATAGTTTTATAACATAATTAAAATATTCGATTGATTTTTAGAAAAACAAAAGGTTTGCTCACTATTGGAAAGGCTAATTTTGTCAATTTAATGTTTTCATTCATGTGTAATATTATTGAATGCACATATTTTCTTATTCCATAGTTTATGTCACACACACCAAACAATATAGAGATATCTTTCATTAACTTCATGTGAGTATTATATTTGAAAGGAAAAAAAAAGAAGCAAAACACTAATAAAATTTTTTATTGGATATTCCGTATAGAAACTTAATTAAATCTAGTATATTTAATTAAAAATAAATTTTTTTATCACTTTATAATAACATTTATTTTTGTATCAAAGCTATATAAAAAATATAAAATAAAATATTCAATGTAATCGACCAAAAGACTTCTCGAATTGGAGAAATGAAGATGTGGTGTAAGATGGTTCTAAAGAAGAAAGTTCCAAAGAAGAATCGCCGTCCCTTCACACTGCCACAGCGTTTTCCATAGGCTAAATGTTGAGGACAGAAAATGAACACGTTGGATCAATACACAGCTCACAAAGCCCTATTAGAATCTCAAATACCCAATAGGAAGACGTGTTCGGACTCTGATCTTCCCCTCTTTCTTTTTGATTATGACGTTCTAAATTGCCCTAAAAATCTCTACTTGAATGGTTGCCTCCACCCCCCTAAAGCTTATTTATTTATTTGTACTTTCACTATTCCAAGAATCTTGATCTTCATTCAATGGCACCCTGATACTGTTTCCTAGTACTCTGTTTTGGGTTCAGGATGCAAGTGAAACTGTTAAAGATGGAAGCTTCTTGCAATTTCTGCAGTAGCATCTATACTTTAGCTCCTAGTTGCCTCAGTCTTCGTTTCCGTCAAAAAAGATCCAATCTTTCTTCTTTTATTGCCAAGAATCGGACCTTTCTGGATTCTATTTCTATTCGAGCAACTGCAAGTAGTAGTAGTAGTGGTGGTGGCACTAAGGCTGTTACTACCCGGAGAAGAAAACCCAAGAATGGTGGAACCAATGGTGGGTCCGGCAAGAATGCGAAAGTTAGTGAGATTCCTGCAGTTTCAACAAAAGGGTCGTCGGGGAAAGTGGTAGACAAAGTACAGGTAAAGAGAAAAAAGCAGCAGGAAGAGTGTTTCCAGGATGATGGGCCGGTGAACGTGCGAGCACTGCATCAGAATGGTGACCCTTTGGGGCGTAAAGATTTGGGTAAGTGTGTGGTTAGGTGGTTATCTCAAGGAATGAGAGCTATGGCTTTGGATTTCGTTACAGCAGAGATGCAGGGAGAGTTTGCTGAGCTTAAGCAGAGAATGGAACCAGGATTGACTTTTGTTATTCAAGCTCAGCCTTATATTAATGCTGTCCCTATGCCTCTTGGTCTTGAAGCTATTTGCTTGAAGGCTTGCACCCATTATCCTACCCTTTTCGACAACTTCCAGCGTGAGCTCAGAGAGGTTCTTCAGGACTTTCAGAGCAAGTCATCCGTCCAAGATTGGCGTGAGACTGAGTCATGGAAGCTGCTCAAGGATCTCGCCAGTTCAGGTGACACCCTCGGAAATTACTCCACTGGATTCAATATTATATGACATATTTGATTGAAAGGTTTATGTATATAGTATTATTAATCATTGCATAATAATCTGATATAAAAAATGTACTCTTTCTGTTTCATTTTATACATTTTACACGATGATATATGTATTGACATAAGAGTTTATGAAGCAAAAGAAAGACTTTTGACACGTAAAGATATATAACAGCGCCGTAAATTCTCGTGTTATGTCAATCCTATAAGAGCATTTCATGAAGGGTTAAATGACTGATAAAATCACATAGCTTCCAAATATAGAAGATTGTCAATCTTCTTGAAATAGATCAAAAGGCAAAGATGTTCCTGTAAATGGATTGGAGGGAATATTGGATTCTTGAGAATTGATTAAGCAATATCATGAAAAGAATGGTGTCCAATGTTTCATATAGATTGAGAAAGGATTTTTTCTAACTTTGCTGATGGGGTTCTGGAATTGGTCAGTTTGGTTTTCCCTGACACTGTTTACTTGCAGCTCAGCATAAAGCCATCGCAAGGAAGGAATCTCAACCAAAATCTGTTCCTGGTGTAATGGGAATGGACCTCGAGAAAGCAAAAGCCATTCAGAGTAGGATTGATGATTTCGCCAATCGTATGTCAGATTTGCTGCATATCGAAAGGGATGCTGAATTGGAGTTCACTCAGGAAGAGTTGAATGCTGTCCCTGCACCGGATGTTACTTCTGAGGCTCAGAAGCCATTAGAATTCCTGGTTAGCCATGCGCAGCCTGAGCAGGAACTCTGTGATACTATCTGCAATCTGACAGCAGTTAGCACATCTATAGGTAATGTAACTTTCTTTAACTACATTGTTGTTTGCCAGTATTTACTGCCTCCATTGAACCGGGACATGTTTTTGCATTACACACAGGATTAGGTGGAATGCATTTAGTGTTGTTCAAATTGGAGGGAAATCACAGATTGCCTCCAACTAACCTCTCACCTGGAGACATGGTTTGTGTCAGAATATGTGATAGTAGAGGCGCTGGCGCAACTTCTTGCATGCAAGGATTTGTGCATAACCTAGGCGAGGACGAACGTAGCATCAGTTTGGCTCTTGAATCACTTCAGGGAGATACTACCTTTTCCAAGCTCTTTGGGAAAAATGTCCGCATTGATCGTATTCAAGGATTGGCTGATGCACTCACATACGAGGTATATTTCCTTCTTCAATTCTGCCAAGTGGAATTTCTTGTTGAAGCCATAGTTATAAAGAAAAGCGGAATGTTGAAACTTAAATGGTTAGGTCAGACTGACAACAATTTATAGTATATGGTTAACCTAATTAATTTAGAGGAAGCAAAACTGTAGGGGTCTACCAAGTCCATCTCAAGTTCCCCGTGTTCTTTTTTATTGATCTTAGGAGAGAAATGCTCACCCCAGCTGTGATTCTTATGTTTTGGAGAAAAAACATGTGAAATTTTGTTGCATTATGATTTTGGATCGAAAGACTTTAGGCTTAGCTTTCTTTTTTTTGAAACTAAACATCTGGCTTCGCTTTCCGTCCCATATCCGTTTAAATTAATTTGTTTTCTGGATATGCTATTAATTTCTGAATTTTTCTTGATAAGAATCTTTCCCCCCTTAGATTATTCTTGCATGTCACTCAACCTGTGATAATGCATGTTTGTAGCTTGATGCCTTGATCCTCTTCTCATAGTGGATTAGAGACTCTGGCACTTATATTGTCTACTTTTGTTTTTGGGGGAAACTCATACTTCATTTCCAAGGTTCAGGCCTAACATTGAAAAACCTAAGGAGTTCATACTTTTTCTAAAGTTTTTTTTTTTTTTTTTTTGATTTTGAACAAAACTCTCTGTATGCAAGCAGTTATTAGAAATTCAGTTCTTCATTTCCAAGGCTGAATACAAGAAAAACCTATGTATCACTTCTGTCACTATGATTGGTGGTGATTAGTACTCTAGAATCAACGTTGTATGTTGCGCTTTTTTGTTTTCATGTTGTTCAAATATGCCTTCAGCATTTTCTTGTTCTTTCCTCTTTTTCGTCACTTGTTCTCCTACAACTTTTCTTACAGCATAATGTTTCTATATTTTCTTTTTAATTCCTTCTATTGTTCTCGTACTTCCTCTTGATTGTATCCAAGTATTTTCTATTCATGCTATGCGTTCTGGTTGAAAATTAGAGAGCTTTATTCTAAGGAATTCGTCTCCTTCCAGCTGGCTTTGGCATGCTGTTGTATCACCCAATCTTATTATCCTTTTTATCCATGGGGTAGCGTGGAAAATTAAAAAAAAGAGGATGGTTTTGGTCTCATCGAAGCATTCACAGCATTACTCTTTATAAAGGGGTTTCACAGACACCTGCGGAATACCAGTTGAGCATAGAGTATTGCTTTCTCTTTTAGAGAATTAAATTGTCTAAGGTTCTATACTTTTTGTATATTCATTGTGTACATGAATTTCCCTTTATAAAGAGCAATGCTTTACAGCCCCTTATGATCTTTAAAGTAATTCATGCCTGCCTTAAGTTGTACACTACCATTGGTAATGAGCAGTTCTTTATTATCTTCTTGTTACTCCATATCTTCCTTTACCACCATAGGATTTCCTGTGATGTGTTGTCTTAGGAAAAAATATGACTAGTTTACTTCTTGAGTTAAGTACAGTTAGTGGAGTAAGAGCCGTGGTTGACACAACTATAAAATTAAGTTCAAACAAAAAAAAGTTATTAAGATTTTCATATTTGGCTTTTTATCTTTGAAATCTTTGCTGCAATAGTTTTTTGATAGGTGTTGTAGAATGTTTTATGATAATTACAGTCCTCTACTACTATTGTTCATATTGGGAAAGAGTAATTTTATATAAAATGTTTAAGAGCACTTGCTGCTTTACAAAGTTAGTGATAGATTGGAACATTTTATTCTATTGAATTAAAGGTAACATCATCTTTTGAGATTTTCTGGGTTCTCATTAGGTTTGAGGAGAACATAATCTTATCTTAAAAATGTGGTATTCACCCTTTTCTTTTGACAGCGCAATTGTGAAGCCTTAATGATGCTTCAGAAGAAAGGGTTTCGGAAGAAAAATCCTTCAGTAGCGGTGGTAGCTACACTTTTTGGAGACAAAGAAGACCATAAGTGGCTTGAGGAGAATGACATGGCAGATTGGGCTGAAGTGGAACTTCCTGATTCTACCTGCAGAAAATCTTTTGATGCTTCCCAAAGAAAAGCAATTGCATTAGGTTTAAACAAGAATCGACCTATAATGATAATTCAAGGGCCTCCTGGCACAGGGAAGACTGGTTTGCTTAAGGAATTGATTTCTCTTGCTGTAAAACAAGGTGAAAGGGTGCTTGTAACTGCACCGACAAATGCAGCTGTGGACAACATGGTTGAAAAGTTGTCTGATATTGGAATCAACATTGTTCGGGTTGGAAATCCTGCACGAATATCCCCTGATGTTGCTTCAAAATCTTTGGCTGAAATTGTGAATAACAGGCTGTCTGATTTCCGAGCAGAAATTGAGAGGAAGAAGTCAGATCTTAGAAGGGACCTGAGGTATTGTCTTAAGGATGACTCTTTAGCTGCTGGTATACGTCAACTTCTGAAACAGCTTGGGAAGTCCATCAAGAAGAAAGAGAAGGAAACTGTGAAGGAAATCTTAACAACTGCTCATGTTGTGCTTGCAACAAACATTGGGGCAGCTGATCCACTAATTAGACGGCTGGATGCATTTGATTTGGTTATTATAGATGAAGCTGGCCAAGCAATTGAACCATCATCTTGGATACCAATATTGCTCGGAAAGCGTTGTATACTTGCAGGAGATCAATTCCAGCTTGCTCCTGTGATCCTTTCTAGGAAAGCCTTAGAAGGTGGCCTTGGAGTTTCATTACTGGAGAGGGCAGCAACTTTGCATGATGGGATGCTGTCGACAAAGTTAACAACACAGTACAGAATGAACGATGCCATAGCTAGCTGGGCTTCAAAGGAGATGTATGATGGATCTTTAACATCGTCTCCAACCGTTGCTTCTCATCTTCTGGTGGATTCTCCTTTTGTCAAGGTATGAAACGCTTTGCCATTGCAAGCCATTAGAGATTTTACTTTTAGAACCATGTGAACTTTTATGTCGACTTTTTATTTTTTGTAACTTTTATATGGACATTAGAAGATACCATTTTGAGATTGAGATGTAAGAGTTCTTGAGTCTCGACCCCTCAGATATCATGGAACTGTATGAACACCTAATCTAGAATTTCAAACCATTAAATGGTATTTTGGTCTAAACTCCTAACTCCCATAGTGTCTTCCTGGATATTTTTCAATACTGTCAACAAATTTGAATCTCTTCCCTCAACATCTTGTTTATTGCTTTTGTATGCAATACATACTAGGCTTAGAAATAAAGTTGCTGTTTGAATCCTTTCTTGTAGAGTTACCATCTTTGACATGAGCTAGCTGCTGCATTTAAATGTTCTTGGCATTGCCTTGCAACATTAGTCTGGGTTATGTGCTTTTTCGAAACTTCAGCATATTGTTGGCCAACAAGTATTTGGTTACAGAAAGAATTCCTATAGATGATTTTAATTCTTCTAATTTCTGCATTCAGCCAACATGGATTACACAGTGTCCGCTGTTATTGCTTGATACGAGAATGCCTTACGGAAGCTTATCAGTTGGTTGTGAAGAGCATCTGGACCCTGCTGGCACTGGCTCCTTTTTCAATGAAGGGGAAGCAGAAATCGTTATTCAACATATATTCAGTTTAATTTATGCTGGTACGTGCCCTTCACTTTTCATTTTCTCTTGAAATGATAAAATCCTTCAATTCTCCTGAATGTAGTCTTAAATAAAACTTCCATGATGAGTATTTTTGTGGCTCAAGCTACGACTGGACAAAATAAGCATTCATTGAATTCAATTGTTAAACATCTTGCATGTATCCTGTCCACCCACCAGAATGTGTAGCTTATGTAGAGTGGTAGCAGGACTCTTGGTGAGGACAACTTTATATTCTCCGATTATAATTTATAACAAGTATATGCTAAAGTAAAAGCTCATGAAATCTCAATTGGAACTGCACATTTCTCTCTAATCCATGCCAATGACTGGTTTTTCTTCTTTGTACATGAATCACATTCTTTTACCACAGTTGAGCTTAATGAACAAGGTTATAGAGAAATATAGAGCAAACAAATTCAACTCCTCTTTCGTATTACTGGAAGAAGTGTTTGACAAAAGCTACTCAACAAGGACACTTTTATATCTATCACGCCAAATCCTACATCCTTTGAACCTAAAGACTTTTCACCTTGCTTAGATGGGCTTATGAACACATCCTTTATGTGGGAGATGGAAGAAAGTCTTTTTACTTACATTTGGGGAATTTGCATTTACTTTCTACCTCTGTTGCTTCATGTATCATAAATCAGGATAGATTAGTTAAGTATCAGTTATCTTAAATTATCTTCTGCAGGTGTTCCTCCTGCAGCCATTGCTGTGCAGTCTCCTTATGTTGCTCAAGTGCAACTACTTAGAGACAGGATTGATGAGATTCCAATGGCTACTGGCGTTGATGTTGCAACTATTGATAGCTTTCAAGGCCGTGAAGCAGATGCTGTGATTATATCCATGGTAAGCTGTCACTCTTCTGATGTGTTACATTTCTAAGCGTAACTTTTCCATGAGTTGATCCAACTACATTGTGCACTTCAATGTACATTGTTTAAATTTGAGAAAGAGAATACACAAGTGAATGCTTAATTGCTTATATGGCGTTGCTTGATAATGCCCAGGTTCGATCAAACAATTTGGGGGCAGTTGGCTTTTTGGGAGACAACAGGCGAATGAATGTTGCAATAACAAGGGCGCGCAAGCATGTAGCAGTTGTCTGTGACAGTTCAACTATATGTCACAACACATATTTGGCCAGGCTTCTTCGTCATATTAGATATGTTGGCAAAGTAAAGCATGTTGAACCCGGCAGCTTCTGGGAATTTGGCCTTGGTATGGATCCAATGTTGCCTACTACCAGTTAACCTTGAAAGAGTTCAACAAAACCAAATTTTTAATGCTTCTGCCCATCTGGTGAATGTTTGGGCGGACTCTCACATACGTTGATGCCCTGGTTCGATCTGCAAATTATATATTCAGGTTTTTGACCACGAGAACAAAGCACGGGGTAATTTTCATTTGTATATATAATTCAAAGAAAAAACTTTATGAAACATGTAAATATATATTCATACAGCTACGATGTCTATACGATTCTTGATTGTTTAACTATAGTTAATGATTTTCCTTGTATTTGGATCAGCATGAAGATTCTGTTTAAACAAGTATCAAATTCATTCACTGTAGTTGTTCATATATACATGAAGTACATTTGGAAGTTTTTATGACTGAAATCATAGTTGTGGGGCAGGAGTGAGGGTAGTAATAGCACGAAATCTTGTGAAAGTTACTTTACTACATACAATGTAATAACAAAAGCAGTGGGATGCTCAAAAACGCTCTTTATAACAATCATCATCTATGACGCTATTTTAGCATAACATCAAATTCGCATTGGAATCAATTTTTCAAGTTATGTTATAGTTATACTATATATATTCTCTCGAAAACAATGTTTCACTAGAACAAGGAAAAGTGCTCAAACGAACATCATTTACAGAGAGGGTTGATTGTATATCACCACTAGACTTGATGCATTTGCAACGAGTCTCGAATTAGAGATCATTTGATAGGACAAGACATATTAGAGAAAACGATATTAGTGTTGATTTTTTATATTATTTAATCCCTTTTTTGGTAGTGTTTTCAACTTATGTCTAACTCAGTCTAATTATACTTGTATTAGTTATACATCTTATTCACCATCATCATTATATATAGCAAATCATGGCATAAACTATAGCAGGGTTCTTAATAGATGAATTTACATGGTTAACGACGTGACTGCTCTCGAAGTCCCTGAAAGTATATAAAGCTAACTTATATTTGTTTTTAGAAAATTATGAAATGCATGTTAATGTCTATACACCAAATCAAACAATGAATAAAAAAATATCCGCAACATGACTAATTTAACACTACTAATACATTCTATTCGATACTATTTCTATACACCTACCAAACGACCCCTACATTTCAATGTGGGGTAACGTGTTTGACCACCATTCTATTGGGCTGGCAAGACAATGAGTTGATACATTTTATAGTTTTTGAAACACATTTTTTTCTTGTTCTTTTGCTTTTCAAACAAGCGAACTTCTTGTACCCACACATTTTGCATTTCTGTTAGTTTTATCGTCACTTTGTTTGACAAATGTAAACATCAAGAAATTTGTGTTTCACACGTATGTGTTAGCTGTGTCTAAACCATCTAATTACAGAAATGATAAGAAATTTGTCTTTTCTACTCTAATTCAATTACTACAACAATAATATTTTCAAATGCATCATAACTTAAAATGAATATCTAGCAAGTAATTCGACAAGAGTAATTTACGAAGAGCAAATATGTTACAACCTGCCAAATATAATCCACAAGACAAATTTTATGAGTTATTTATGCTAGAAGCAGTACTATATGTGAAGCACTTATTTCTCATCAGGATTTCATCATATCCATGGCGTTAAGCCTTTAACCTGTTCTTCCATTGGACAGGCACATCCAACTCTTGTTCTTTAGACCAGTAGCATGGAAGAACTAGACTTTAAAAATGAACAAACTGCTGTAACAAAATGGCAAGTATTCAATGCACTGTCTCTAACTAACAATGTAAAGCAATATTACTTTAAAGTTGACATCATTCAATGTTCTTTTTTTTTAATAGTAACTGTATGTGTCAATTGAAAAGTTTTGCTACTTGAAAATAAAGTAGTTGACTGGGGTGGTGTTTTGGTACTCTTAGGTTGTACCTCTATCACTTCCCTGCAGCTGCTTCAGTTGGTGTTTTGGTAGTCATCTGGTCGACTGCATGCACAGTGTTCTGAAGTTCTTCCCATATGGCTTTGTAGACCATCCTCTGCCTATTCACAGCTGATTGTCCCTCAAAAGCTGTAGCGATTACATCAATGCTGCAAAGAGAGAAATAAAATGACTAGAACTAGCAACAAATACAATTACCCCTTGATTTAGTAAACCAGCTTCGTATTTCCATCCAATGCACCATCTACAAGAGAAGAAACCTCACCTGACATGCCGACCATCACCATAAGCATCTTTCACTACGACTGTGTCCGCATCCAACTGTTCCTTGATCTGTTGACATATATTTAGATCTCAACCGGAAAATTATACCGACAGGAGTTACACTATCACAAAGGACATGAATGTATTATCCCAGGCAGATATTACAGGAGTATGGAATCTGTACAGCCAAACGTAGCGTAGTCTAAGCAAGTAATGCTACCCTTGTTAATGTAATCTTAGGCCACAACCTTGTTTTTGTAACCATGAAAAAAATTACCAAAACATAAAAAGGATCAAATATCAGAAGTTTAATGCCACATGTGAACGGAATGAAGTCTCAAAAGAAGAATCTACTTCAATTGGTATGCCCTTGGAGCCGGGCAACATAAAACAGAAATCACACTCAAAAGAGGTGGACTATTAGGTAGAACAGCTGTTGTTGCAGCAAAATTGGTTGCAAAAGATGGGACAGGGAAGAGAAACCGGAACTGTTATTGTAAACATGACGTGCTTAGACTTTTGCTGCCATGTTTTAATTAAAGTAGGAGCTAATATACGTCATAAAGAAGTAGCATTCTACAATTTGTGCATATGATTAATTATAAATATGACTAGAGGAAAAAGAAGAGAGCTGATTATGAGCCAGTTTGGGTTAGTTGGTTATAGATGCCCTGGCGTTTAGATAATGCCAAAGGTTGAGGGACTTATTAGGTCATAAGTTTGAGTCGTGCACCAAGCAACCTCAGTCCAGTATTTAAGTAGAGAAAAATAAAGGGGATGGCCCATCATTCTTGAGTCCCGACTCCCGAGGTTGCGATCAGGCCAAAAGGCTGACTCCACGCAAATTTGTCAGTCATAAAAAGAATAGAGGGTACATACTAAGTGGTTACAAGCACATTTAAGTGTTGAAACTGATTATAAAAATGCACAGTTATGTGTTTGACTATGAATAGAATTGTTGAAGCTAATAATAAATACCTAAGGCTCAAGTCATCGTTGACCCCTTAAAGTTGTTCGCATAAACACCTTATCTAGGAGTAGTACCTAGTGAACACCTCTACAAATTCGAATTTAAACCATTTGAACATTTTTTTTTTGTTATCAGCTAAAAATATGAAAAGTGTGTAATACACTTGCGATGGCGTGGCAAATTGATTAATCAACAACATACATGTGAATTTTGAAGGGAAAAAAAGAAAAAAAAATATTTTGAAGTTGCCGTCCCTCAGTTTCACCACTATGTCTCATCTTCAACAGATTCACAACTTAGATCATTGTCAATGGAGTATAGACAAATTTATAATCAATTGATGATTAACAACAAACATGTGAATCTTGAGGGGGGGGGGGAAAGAAAGAAAAATTATTTTAAAGGCGTTGTCCCTCAGTCTCACCACTATGTCTCGTCTTCGACTTCAACTAGTTCACAACTTCAATCATAATCAATGGAGTACAGACAAATTTATCAACAATTGATCTTTGAGCAGGTTCACAGCTCATGAAGGGTCAAGGAGTGAAAAAGGTGCAACTCCGTTATTCAAAATGTCGTCCACCCACCGTCGTCGTCTCAATCGACCCTCTTAATCCGAAAATTTATCTTTCCAGATCTTTTTTTTTTTGAATATATATATATATATATATATATTTCAGTAATAAAAGAGGGAGGGACGGAAAAATAGAGTTGTGAAAGTGTGGGTCTCCATTTTTTCCGATGAATAAGATGTGTGTTAATATTCTGTTGTTAAAATAACTAAAATATCCTTAAATATTTGCAAGAAAATATAATTTAAAAGTATCCGTGTAAAGAAAATGAGGAACGACGGATACAAAATGGAGAGAAAGTAAGAAGCTTTGTTTTGGAAAAGATATGTTGTGAATTAGAAAAGGTATGATCTACCGTTGAAGTAAAAGGGGACACACCATAGACCAAAAAAGAAGATGGGAGTATGATACTAGGTTGTATATGGTGGACTATGTGAAGGGCAAGGAATCTAAGATGTAAGGAAAGAACAACCCAATCCAGAAGATAAAGCTTAATCGTATTTCACTTTTTCACTTTTGGTGTAAACAGGAGAACCAAGTACATAAAGAATATTGAGACTCTAACGCAGTTGTTAGAGTCTCTATAGATATCAATTAAAAAATTTAGAAAAAGTATTAAGGATAAAATCGTAAATACTTGGTAAGCTAAAATTGCTTACAAGCTGAAATGTCATAAATTGGGTGGTCGTAGTTGGGATAACCAACTTATGACTTTTGGCTGATTTTGGCTTATAAGCACTTGGCTTATAAACACTTTGGTGTTTTACCAAATGAGTAGATAAGCTAAAAAGTGTTAATAAGCCAATTTGACCAGCTTATAAGCTTAGTCAAACACCCTCTAAGCTTATAAGCTGGTCAAACTAGCTTATAAGCAATTTTTTGGCTTATCTAGGCATTTGGTAAATGTCGCCTAAAGTCATAAATTAGTCACCCCTAACTTATGGATTTATAGCTTATAAGCACTCTTCGTTTGATCGAACCTCCTACAATTCGTCCCTTGTATCGTTTGTGATCTCCAAAATACTCTTCCTACCATAATATTTAGTTCTCCACCTTCTATTTCCACTTTTTGTTCTTTTATATGTAAAAATTACTACTAGATTTAGCTTGAAGGACATTTCAATCATTTTAACATAAAAAGTGATTATCAAGACTTACCAAACATGTTAATGGCTTATTATCGGCTTCAACACTTCTATCCAAACCCGTAACTATTTATTTAAATATTAGCTTCAGCATGTAAAGGTGTTTTTCAACCCTTGATGCTTACAGTTACTTTTAATCAGCTATCAGACAGTCTTATAAGCTTATCCAAACACCTCAAAGTAATTTCAGAATATTGTAAACTAGGGTCAAAGATCCTCTAGGAAGGACTTCACAAGTTCAGTCAAAAACTCAAATAATGATTCTTCTATTTGATTTGATCAAGTCTTTCTATAGACATAGCTCTATTCAGTTCATCATGACGCCCAAACGAATATTGTGAGATTTCCCTAATACTTGATTATTGACTTTGCAGTACTTTTCAATCCCAACCCACCAACACTACGTCAAGAAATGTGCACTACTTTACCTCTTGTGATTACATAGTCCAAAATCCACATAGTTTTCAGCATCTATATGTTTCTTTGTCATTCAGCTGCTTACAACCGACACTTAAAACTCATCACAACTCTGGTGACTATAAAAATTGAATCTTTGTATTAACTTTAACAGTTCAGTGCACATGGATCAAGATGTTGCGTTGCACCAATGCACTAGTTGGTTATTTGATAAAATATGCAACATTTGTTATCCTAGGTAGGTCAGTTCATCTTTTTGTTTACAACCGAGAAATTATTAAGGGTTAGTGGTGCACGGTACGGAACTCTGAGGACAATCAGCTTGATCCTCCCCCCTTCTCCACTGAAGTACCAAGCTTTCGTGTTCAAATCCATGACATGTGCGGGGGGGGGGGGCCTTCATCGCATGGTTCACTGAATATCTAGAGGGTGCTTCATTCATTGTTTCTCTTGTTCTTTTTTCTTCTCAAATCCTAACATCTTCATTTCTCCAAATAACAAAACATCTTCAACATTACATAATTAACCATTGTAATTGTTCCTCAAAAAAATAATAATTAAACATTGTAATAAATATCATGAATATTATGTACTGTATTTTTTTAAATGGGAATATTTTGTAGTGTCGAAGTCAATCCGTATCAGGTTCCTTCTTTTAAGTGATTTGGCAAGACAGCATATACTCAAGGATGTCTTCTTCCTAATATGTGCCCCTTCAAACGACCCGAACACTACATCAAAGGCCCTTGAGTTTTACACCTCAAGTTCTTCCTTTTTTGTCCAATTTCCTTCCACCTAATTCTTTAAAAGGTATTAAGATTCTCTTTCTTTGATACCCAATGTACTATTAGTTCAATCTGCTTATCTTTCATAACTAGTCTATCAGATGTTTTAGAGTTTAGAAAGAAAAAAGCAACAGTGTAAGGAGCTAAAAAGAAATGTCGCCATTCAGCACTAGAGAAGTCCATGAAAATGGAGTTCATGGAAAGCTGATAAAGCCATCAAGAAAATCTGGGCGTGGTACCTTGTTGTATTTTTTGGTGTACTTGGAAAAAAGAAATGAAAGATGCTTTAATGAAATTTAAACTCCAAGGAATATCCTCAAGGCTAGATGCTTAATGAATATATTTAGCTGGTGCAAGTTGTTCCCTATAATTAACATTGACCATTCATTGAATTTCATCAGCTCTTTAGTCACTTGCAATTCTGTTTTGGTAACATATCTTTTGCGCCGAGGTAGATCGGAAACAGCCTCTCTACCTCACAAAGGTAGGGTGCATACATCCTTTCCTCCCCAGACCCCACTTTTGGAATTACATTGTTGTTGTTAGCTCCTTAGTATACTTAAGAAATGAACTGAACAGATCAACATTTTGTATCTATTGCATCTTCCTAATGCCTTTTATGAAATCTACCTACTTTTCTTCAGGTCAGATTTAGCAATTGCTCTGGAACAAAGTCTAATAGTAATCCCTTAAGTTTTAATCTTTATATAGAACTTACTACGTAGCAATGCCCAAGCACAAAGCAGATAAATAAAAGCCCAATAAAACACAAATCTCAGGTTTTATAATCTGCAATAGGAGCAACAAACTCAATATACTTAAAAAAAAAAAGGTCAATGAATTTAACCTTTTTCTCCATAGACTGCATAAGAGGGGAATCAAATGAGCTACTGCCAGTATCGCTAGTTGCTCGAATACTGAAACTCCGATGACCGGCGAAAGCCTCAAACTTCAACCCTATGTGGGAAAGTTGCTTCATCGGCCTGTAGGAACGGACTGCAATAGAATAGCATTTCACCATTGCAGATAGACGTGGCTGAACGGAGCAGCTAAGTCGCCGGATACATAGCGCCGCCACGTTTGGCCTCACAAACAGAGCCTTCGTCATCCCTACTGCTTCTTTCCCGTATATGGTCACAAGCAAATTAAAATTTAGAGGTCGTCAGATATGCAATCCCCCAAATAAAATGTTTAAAATTATTTTATGTTATTTTTTTATTTCCTATATATGGTTTCGAAATTATTATTTTTTATCATAATAGTACTATGTAATATGAAAAACTATTTCAAGATACGTAATTCGTTATTTAATAAAATAAAATATCAAAGATGTTCTTCCAAATTTCAGTGTCCCTTAAGAATGACAAAGTTTAAATTGAAGTTTATTCAAATTTATTTAATATTAAATCAAACATATTTAGATGAAGAATAATTAGTCACATTTGTATACATATAATTCGTAAGAATATACAAATACATAGGTATAGTATACAATTATCTAACCGATATACATATACAATTCAAATCTCTCCCACTCATTGCCCTCTCTCGCTCGCCTCTCTCCTCCCTCTTTCAATCTCGTTTGCGTCTCTCCTTCCTCTCTCAATCTCGCTTGCAATATAAACAAATGCATATATATAATATATAATTATCTAACCGATATACATAAACAATTCACTTCTCTCACACTTTTTGCCCTTCCTCTTGCATCTCTCCTCTCTCTCCCAATATCACTCGCATATCTCCTCCTTATAACATGTAGATACGGATTATAATCATCAAATTATAGTTATGGGGAGTAGTTTAACTATTTTTTAGTGGTTATATGTAAAAGTTTTCCAATTTTAAATGCTTGTGTATTTCTTCCTTGTTGTTATAAGAAATGATAGATAAAACATTAAACAATAATTAGTTCTTTGTATTTGGTAAGGATTTAAACTGATATCTTTTAAGTTTTCAAAAATGGTTACTTTTGATCTCCAACAAATATTTATTGTTATATTCAACAAAAAGTTTTTTTAAAAAAGTACATTTAACTAAAAGTATTGCTATCATGTTCTTTTATTAAAATTGTTGAATATGTGTAGAGCTTTAAAATATTTCTCTTTTATTAAAATTGTGAATTTGGGAAATATACCAAGAGAATCTTTTAGCATCATTTGTTTGTTCTTTTTTTTTGTTCAATGTCAGTCATTTGTAGAATACAGTTATAAGCTTTTTATTTGGACGTATTATCATTCTTTATACGTGATCAAGAAAAAGAAAAAAAAACTAAAATGTCATCATTACATATGTAAAACACCATCTAGGAATTATAATTTTTTTTTGGAATGTAATGGCTTCATGTTTTTTATCAGCTTTTGCATCCCCATGACGTTAATTTTCTAAAATAATAAATGTAATGTTTATAATAAATATTGTACAATATTTTTATATGATAAAACATATTGAAGTAGCAGAAAAATTAAAATATTGAAATACATTGATACCTTACATGTCCGGGCAAAATAAACTCCCATTATTATATAATTAGTAAATTTCTTATCTAATTAAAAACAATTGTTTGATTTTTCAAAAATCAGAAGGCAGAAGAATTATAAAAGTTATAGGAAAGGCAACATAGGGGGAAAGAGTTCTTAGTAAAACATAATTTTACTTAGTATTCGCTAATTATAAAATGAGATGTTGAGTTATATAAAAAAAATTAAAATTTATTTAATATAGAAATAAAAAGATTTTTTCGAGTTCTACAAGTTAGTTTTAAATTAAAATGTTAATTTCATACAAGTTATAAGATCGAATATATTATATGAATTATGATAGTGGATATTGGATCGCTAGAGTTCAGCATATCCACGAAATGTATGTTGTGGAGATCGTGCAGATACTATGATAAATGAGTGATCATATTAATTTGAAAATTATCATACTCATCGAAAGGTATAAGTAACATGCGTTGATGATAAAATATGAGAAGATTACTTAAGATGGTTTGAACATTTTATGCGTCAAACCAATATATGTATCTATGTGTAGGTGCGAAACTATGATACTTGAAGTGATAAAAATAGACATAATAAACCTAAAACCACATACAAGAAAATGACATGAACACCTCCAAATACTTTGTACTAGCACAAACATAGCTAAAAATAGGGTACAATAGTTGCCATGATTATTGTTATTGTTATCTATTTTGATGATATAGTGTGAGTCCAGAGAAAGAAGGACGAATTCATACGTTCTAATTAATAGTATTATATTTTTTTTAAAAAAAAATTGGATCTAGTATGAAAAACACGATTTTAGTAGAATCAAACATTTTGGTCTGATTTTTATATATCTATCAAGAATTCTACTAAATATATATGAAATAAAAAAAATTCGATAAACTTTTAATCTCAAATCAATTTCTGAACCTCTCTGACTATATATTATTATAATATATATATATATATATATATATATATGTTAACTTATTTTTATTTTTAGTTTTAATTATTTATTTTGATATATGAGACGTATCTAAATGAAGAAGGGTGAATTCACACGTTATAATTAAGAGTATCACATTTTATTTAAAGGCGAATCTAGTATGGGAAAATGACTTCGGTAAAATCCAACTTTATCTTCTAAATTTTGTATATCTACTGAGAAATCTACTACATATATAATATAAAAATTGTTTATATAAACTTTTAATCTTAAAACAGTTTCCGAACTTCTTTGACTATATATTATTATAATATATTTTTAACTTATTTTTATTTTTATTTTGATAATATGATAGAGCCTAAATGAAGAAGGGTGAATATACACGTTCTAATTAATAGTATCACATTCCCTTTAAATGGCGTATCTAGTTTGAGATACACGACTTCGATAAAATCCAACCTTATCTTCTAAGTTTTGTATATCTTCCTAGAAATCTACTAACTTTATATAAAATAAAATTTTGTATTTATAAATTTTTAATCCTAAATCAGTTTTTGAACCTCTCTGACTAAATATTATTATAATATATATTTTAACTTTTTTTTTCATTTTTATTTTACTTTATCTGTTTTGATAATATGATACAACCTTAAATGAAGAAGGGTGAATTCACACGTTCTAATTAATAGTATCATATTTTTTAAAAGGCGAATCTAGTATGAAAAACACGACTTCGATAAAATTCAACCTTATCTTTTAAATTTTGTATATCTATGCAGAAATCTACTCTCTCTGTATATAAAATAAGATTTTGTTTCTATAAATTTTTAGTCTAAATCAATTTTCGAACCTCCCTGACTATATATTATTATAATATATATTTTAACTTATTTTAATTTTATTTTAATTTATCTATTTTTGATAATATGATATGAGCCTAAATAAACAAGGATGAATTCACACGTTCTAATGAATAGTATCACGTTCTTTTTTAAGGCGGATTTAGTATGAGAGACACGATTTCGATAAAATCCAACCTTATCTTTTAAATTTTGTAATCTACCGAGAAATCTACTAAATATATATCAAATAAAATTTTGTTTCTATAAATTTTTAATCTTAAGTCAGTATTCGAACCTCTCTGACTATATATTATTATAATATATATTTTAACTTATTTTAATTTATCTATTTTGATAATATGATATGAATCTGAATGAAAAAGGGTAAATTCACACGTTCTAATTAAGAATATGACATTCTTTTTTAAAAGCGAATCTAGCATAGAAAACACGACTTCGAGAAAATTCAATTTTATCTTCTAAATTATGTATATCTATCAAAAATCTACTATAGGTGTAAATAAAACAATTTTTTATTTCTATAAACAGTAAATCTTAAATCCGTTTCCGAACCTCTACGACTATATTTTTGATAATTGATTATTTCAAACTATTATACTTTATGTTTCTATATATGTAGTATATATAATTACCCAATCAAGTACATATATATAAAAGAAAAAAAATTCCTCTACAAATACTAGTGTTGGATTATTGGATATTAGTAGAGTATTATATTATCTTTTTGGTCCAATTAACAATAAATGATAAATAAGAAAGCTTTAATATATATATAATTAATTAATAATAAATAAAAGTTTTACATAATCTCTTTGCTGTGACACAGCGCCCACATCGAAAAGAACAAAAGAAAACAAAACTGAAAAATCCCATCTGGAGCAAACTCCAGCGACGGTGGCTGCCTCTTCTCTCTAAATTTATATATAAATTGACACTTCTTCAACCTCAGATTCACTCAAAAAACTCCGTCAATTGCCATTTTCTTTGTTGATTATACCTATTAGTTCGATCAATTTGTCACCGCCGATACTTTCCCCGTTGTTTTCTGTGTATCAATCATCGTCTTTTTTGATAAAGACTAGATTTTTACGGAAAAAGGGGGAAAATTGATTTGAGTGGAATTTCGGTGAGTTGAAAATCTTGAGGGATGGATCTGTTGATGATAAAGTTCATGGTTTGATTGATTGTTGATGTAAATTGGGTGAATGAGGATGGGATTAGAATCTTCTGGTGAAATTCCTCGTGTTTACCGGAAGATTAATGTGTTACACGAGGGTGCTATTTGATCCGATGACGCCCTTGCTTTAGATTTTTTTTTTGTTTCTGTTGTGAGTTGTAATATTAATAGTTATTAAGCGGAGGTGCGTTCATGGATGAAGGTAGTTCTAGCTCTATGGCGGTTGGTTCATCGGAGCTGGCAGCAGAGGGAGCTTTATCATCAGCTGCTGCTGCTGCGGTAGTGGCTCCATCATGGCGTCCGAGCCAGGGAATCTTTGGTCCTTATTTGCCTGGACAACAGGCAAATGCTAACCCCCAAAGTTTGCGGGTAGTTGTTCGAAGACCTGTAAGTGATCCTGTTTACTTTATTCCACTTTGCATTTGGGACTTTCTTGATTGGGGCTCAGATAAGATTTTGTTCATTAATGTCTGCTGAATTTCGAGTTTTAGCAATCAATGAGTCACTGGAATTATGAATTTCTGTATCTGTAGAAAATCTTATGTTCTTAGAGTTGAATGTTTATCATAAAGCTCATCGTATAGCAGTATGAAGCAGTCATCTTTATTCTGTTTGTTTTATTCAACCTTGTCAAAAATGACAAAGGAAGGAACCCATTTGAGGCAGGTCAATCTAGATATAGGAAGTGTACCCTGGAGGGGCTTCAATCATACGTTATATCTGTCGCTATTAATAAGAAAGAGTATTGGTCAAATTTTAGAGCTGATAGCTGAAGCTGTATCGCTTAGGGGTCGTTTGGTTGGGAACAAGTTATTCGGGGGTAACTTATCCCAAGCATGGCAACCAAACAAGACACAAAATTTTCATCCCATCACTTTTTTCTTATCCCGATACTATTTATTTTTATCACTCACACCAAATGACCCCTTAGAGTTTGGAGTCCACTACATGGCTGGTTTAATCCACAACATTATCCTGGGTGAAGAGGTGATAACTGTATGCCATATCAGCTCCAAGGAGGGGTGAGTATGGGTCAATGAGTTTTGCTGAGTAAGGTTGAGAGTCCTATCTCTGCTATACCCGAAATGCTCAATTACATGACAACGATCATTACCACCCCTTCCCATCGTCATTGACTTTACTATAACTTGGCCTTCATAAACCAATGCCTATAAATAGGTAACTCCCTAAATGAACGATGGGATCAATCATATATATAACATCGAACACACCAAACATGATTTACACACTTGCAAATTACAAAGATATACATATTTCATTTAATAGTTTTTCAATTATTGTCCTTAACTTAAACTTCTCAGTATCACGTTACTAGTATAAAGAAATATTATACAATCATTGGTAGGAAGTCTAATTAATAATACACTCTTTTTAAAGACGAATCTAGCATGGGAAGTACGACTTTGGCAGAATCCAACATTTCTGTCTAAATTCTGTATATCTGTCGAGAAATCTACTGAATATATATAATAAGATTTTGTTTCTATAAACTTTAAAATTTAAATCCGTTTCTAGAGCTTTCTCACTATATTTTTACTTGTCTTTGAAATATATTATTTCAATTATCTTACATTATTTTCCTGGTAGTATATACCCAGTCAATTATATATATACGATTGTACAAAGAATTCCTCTACAATTACTAGTGTTGAATAATTGAATATTTGGCATTATCTTTTTGGTCCAATTGACAATAAATGAGAGTTGAAAAAAATAATACAAGCTTAAATAAAAGATTTACATAATCTTATTGCTGTGACACAGCAGATTTTTGCCCACATTGAAAAAACAAAAGAAAACAAAACTGAAAAATCCCATCTGGAGCAAACTCCAGTGACGGTTACTGACTTTCCTCTCCAAATTGTCACTTCTTCAACCTCAGATTCACTCAAAAACTCCATCAATCGCCATTTTCTTTGTTGATTACACCTAATATTCCGTTCAATTTGTCACCGCCGATATCCTCAGTGCCGTCTGCTTTGTATCAATCATCATCTTCTTGATAAAGACAAGATTTTTATGGAAAAGGGAGAAAATTGATTCGAGTGAATCTCCCGGAGTTGAAAATCTTGAAGGATGGATCTGTTGATGATAAAGATCATGGTTTGATTGATCGTTGAGGAAAACTGGGTGAATGAGGATGGGATTAGAATCTTATGGTTAAATTCCTCGTGTTTTCCAGAAGATTAACGCGTTACTTGAAGGTGTTATTTGATCCAATGATGCCCTTGCTTCATTTTTTTTTTGTTTCTGTTGTAAGTTGTAATACCAATAGTTATTAAGTGGAGGTATGTTCATGGATAAGGCTAGTACTAGCTCTAAGGCTGTTGATTCCTCGGACTTGGCAGCAGAGGGAACCTTATCATCATCGTCTGCTGCTGCTGCGGCAGCAGTGACATCATGGCGTCCCAGCCAACGAGTCTTTGGTCCTTATTTGCCTGTTGTCCAGGCAAATGCTAACCCCCAAAGTTTGCGGGTAGTTGTTAGAAGACCTGTAAGTGCCCCTTTCTGGTACTGTTTACTTTATTCCTCTTTGCATTTGGGCCTTTCTTCGATTGGGGGTGAGATATGATTTTGTTCATTAATGCCTGCTGAGGTTTGAGTTTTAGAAATCAATGAGTAATTGGAAGTATGATTTTTCTATTTTCTGAATCTGTAGAAAATCATAAATGGTTAAAGAGTTAAATGTATCGTAAAGCTCATCGTATGGCAGTCTGAAGCAGTCCTGTTTATTCTGTCTGTTTTTATCAACCTTGGGTCAAAAATGTGGTAAATAAATTTACCTTTGCATATGTCTATGAGTGTTTCAGTTCCAGGGTTCTATATATAAGAAAATCCTCACTTCACCAATGAAATGATGTTGGATATCATCCCTGATATCATACTGATTATTTTAGTTAAATAGAGCTATTTATGAAGTTTGTATTATAGTGTACTTCAACTAAATACCCGTCACATGTATTTTAAACTAGTCATTTCTTACTTGATCAAAATGTTTGAGGAATTTTGATCACAAGTACATGGTGGGTCAATGTTCTAGTGTTTTATACTTTATATTTTATTTTTATCTCAAAAACATCGAGATAAGTACTCCTCCATTCCATTTCCTTATTATCTATCTAAAAAGAATGACGTCTTTCAATTTCTTGAAACAATTTAATTTTAAGCGTCTGATTTTCTCCTTAATGCATGCTTTATAGCTATATAATCTCATGGTATGTTTAAGACACAAGTTCCAAAAGTCTGCTTGTATTTCTTAAACTTTGTGTCCTATCAATCTACACCACATAATGATTGAATGTATACAGGTTACATTGTCATTTGATCGCTGTATGTTCTCCAACTTTATAATTCCACCTACGTTCTTTCTACGTTCTTTTTACATCTGAATTCAAATACATCTAGTGTATGAACTTATCACAATTATTCAGCATCTTTGCAATTTTGCTTTATCATTATTTATTTATAATTTTAATGAAGCCGCCCCTGTAATCTAAGCCTAATTAATAATAATGTGTTTCTTTCTCACACCATGATCTCAAAACTGCAGTTGGTGGCAAGGTTAACTAAAGATATCGTTGAGACATACCGCATCTGCAATCCTCATTTCACTTACTCTGAAGAATTAAATCCAAAAAGATTCCTGACGTCCCCATCGGCCGGTGTGTTGAACGATGGCCACGATAATGCAAACTCAGACCTCATTCTTTCTGTCAATCTTGAGTTGGTCAATTTGGACACAAAGAAAAGGTTGGTAATGTCTTCCCTGTTACACATTTTTCTGTCATGTATTTTTGGGTCCTAATTGCCCTTTGAGAGGGTTGATATGCAAAAGCTTTAGAGAGGTGGGGTTCTTTTTATACTTTACACTTCAGAAGTATCTAATTTGGGTAAATTGGATATTTTGCTACTAGTTGTCTCATTATAGCAATTGAATACTTCTTTGCTGTGTATGCTTTTATGTACTTTTTGGTCAAGTGCACTTTATTTTGTGTGACACTGCTTTTCCTTTGCAGGCTAAACCGCCTGAAAAAAGTAAAAGAAAAAATGTATCTGAAATATTTTTCCAAGATTAGATTACATAAGAAAGAAAACAAATATTTGATTATCTACTTAACGACTTGAATGATCATGCTTCTCTCTTTAGTTATGAGTAAATGTGTTGCTGTGTGATGAGTCTGAAGTTCTTTTATACTCAGCGGGCAGTCCTTTTTATGATTTTTTCCATGAAACAATTTAATGACCAGTGAAGTTTTTTTTTTCTTTCACACCTGCATACTTCATTCTAGTCATTGTTTCCTGTAAATCCTCTCACTTTGTCACAAATTTGACTATTTTGTACTGTTTTCACTGTATACAGGTATGTAGTGAAGGATATGCTTGGGCATGGAACTTTTGGCCAGGTTGCTAAGTGCTGGGTTGAAGAATCGAATTCATTTCTTGCTGTTAAGGTCATCAAGAATCAACCAGCATATTATCAACAAGCACTTGTTGAAGTTTCTATCCTGACAACAGTAAAATTACTCAGCTGGTTTTGTATTTTCAGTGCTGTCTGTAAAGTTGATGCGGATATCATTAGCTCCCTTCCTTTTTCTTTTTCCAGTTAAATAAGAAGTATGACCCTGATGATAAGCACCATATTGTCCGGATCCATGATTACTTTGTATATCGACGTCACTTGTGCATTGCTTTTGAACTGCTTGACACAAATCTGTAAGTTCTGGAGAAGCAGCATTTTAAAATGTTTCGTGTGACTATCTGCAATGTATTACAGACTCAACATTCTGATTTATTTAAATTTCTTATTTTTTCCAGCTATGAGCTTATAAAGTTGAACCATTTTAGAGGATTGTCTTTGAGCATTGTCCAGTTGTTCTCGAAGCAGGTAATTGGTTGCTGGTCTGAACATAGAACTTCTGATGGTGACCACATCTGTTTGTGTAATAAAGTTTGTAATATGTTTGCCTTACCGTTGTGTATAGATATTGCGTGGATTAGCACTAATGAAAGATGCTGGTATAATTCACTGTGATCTGAAGCCTGAGAACATTCTTTTATGCACTAGGCAAGCTTCTCTGATACCAATGTTGGAGATATCATTTTGCTTCACTAACTTTTCATTTCACTTAGTTTCTTGCATCTTGTCAGTGAAAAGCCAGCTGAAATAAAAGTTATAGACTTTGGATCAGCATGCATGGAGGATCGTACTGTTTACTCTTATATCCAGGTCATTGTTGCTTCTTTCTATTAAAGTTTACTTGATTGCTCTAATATCTCTTAATTTACTAATATCTTCTTATGCAGAGTCGGTACTATAGGTCACCTGAAGTGCTCCTTGGATATCAGTATCCTTGAGTTATTTAGTTTGATCTTACTTTCTGTTCATCGTTTCTTATATGAGTGCCTGCAGGAGGCTGCACCGAATTTGACTGCTTGTATCATTGTGTGGGGAAACTTTTTGTAGTAACTTCCGTAGTTTTTCAGTTAGAAGTGTTTCTTCATTCAGCTTCTTGTGGCAATATGATTTGAATGCTTTCCAACCTTCATCTTAAAGTTTGCCAGCAGAATCACAAACTATCAGGTGGGCTTTCTCTAATTAGATAAAAATGATAGGAGAAGTCCTCCCTTAACCCTCTGCAACTATGAAGTTCATCAGTTTTGGAAATGTTGTTAAATTTTGTTATGATGTTCAAAAAGAGCAGCTTTTGTCCCTAGTAAGGGCATCAAAAGTTTATTTTTGATAGTTAATAAAGCTTTGTATTAAAAGTCCAGCAATCAGAAGGTGATTTGGGGGATTTACATGGGGTAGCTCCATTACGTTTTGTGTAATGAGCTCAAAAAATCTATCACGGTCTCTATCATTTGCAGTTGCCTCGTTACACCCAAAAAGTAGTTGGGATAAACGCCTGTACTTGGTACTAACTACAGATTCTGGTTTGCTTTAAAAAATCCTTACATTCCTTTCCTTCCAAATGGTCCACCATACTCTCGAAGGGAAAGTATTCCATGTTTTCATCTTTGTCTTACCCAAACCTTTTGATTACCAGAATTGGAGTAGTTCTGTTGTCATCCTCGGTATTTTCCAGTTAATCCCAGCGGTTTTCAGAACAAAATCCCATTCTATCTAGCATAACTGCAGTGAATAAAAAGATGTTTGGCATCCTCATTGTGTCTCTCACATAGTGCACATCCACTACAAATGATTGCTCCCCTTCACATGGCTGTTCGTGAGACACCAGCTACGTGAAGTTCTATTTTTGCAGTCTTTTATCATACTGGGACAATCACAAATGCTATTTTATTTCCATGTAGTATTGTACCTTTTTATTTGGATTTTTTATGTATCGTATACCTTAATCCTTCCTCAGATATACCACTGCTATTGATATGTGGTCATTTGGTTGCATCGTTGCTGAATTATTTCTAGGACTTCCGCTGTTCCCTGGAGCTTCAGAATTTGACCTTCTGAGGAGAATGATTAAAATACTTGGGTAAGCTTCTTTCCCATGCCTAGAAATCTCCTATTTCATCTTACAATTTGTTTCCATTGTATATTAATAATTTTTGTATTTTCTGTTTGTGTCTTGGCTTCAGTGCCATCCAACTTTATGTTTTGTTTTTGGTCTTTGCTTTATTGTTTGTACAGTTAGTTTTCTAGCAGTGAATTTTACTGTTAGGGTATCAAAAATTGGATACTCTAGCAGATTTTGGGTACCTGAGCCTGTGGGGCACTATAGCAGTTACCTTGTTTTGGTGATTTACGTACCTAGTAAAAAGATGGTAAGTGCCACGGCCCAAGCCTACACCTGGGCAAGACCGTACCCGATGCCATTTGCTGGTCTGAGCGTACCCATAACATGACATAAATCGAGAGCACTCATCTAGACATGAGCGGAAAACATGATTTAAAGCATTTGAGGAAATAAATCTTGTAAAGTAGATACTACATATGTTATATTGTAAAACCACACAAAGGTCAAAATCTGAGTACATGACATGACTGCATACTGGTTATCTATCTATCCATGAAGCCTCTTGTTGGAATAGGTATAGGTATATACAATCCTACTTAGAACAAGAATAGGAATAGGAATAGTAAATAGTATTCTACTTGGTAAAGGATTGTATTTTAGTGTCTATAAATAGGGTCTTTGTGTAATAATGTAGATACACAATTCAATAATATTCTTTTCCAATATTTCTCACACCTCTTAACATATTGAGTGCCGTCTACTGAGACAAGACCCCCGACATACCTCAAACAATCTATCCTAACTATTAAAACTAGAGACTAAGCCCCTAAGAAAAGAAAGGGGGCTCACCAAAACCAGAGAATGCGGAGCCTAGCGTGTTGCTCGATCTTGTGTATACATACTTGAGTCTGCATCAATTAAAAAATGCAACTCCCCCTGCCAAGGGATGTATGTACTTATGGAATAGTGCAGTATCTAAAATGTCAGAATGAAACATAAAAGTACATATAAGTAGAGAAACAGGATGACCAACAGAATCATAGACACAACATGGAAGGATCAGGTGAATCCAGAGTCACCAACTTGTTTTGACATTTAGGTCCTAGTCATGCGTTAGTTCGTTGTGGGAGTTCATTAGTATAACCGACACAAAACCATCATGTGAGCACATGTAGTCTAATCTCGGCCCGATCAACTAAGTCATCTAAAAAATTCCTTTCTTGAATCTTGAGATGAGTTTTCTTGAAAATCCTAAGATTGTAGTGTAGAATATTCCTTTGAAGAAGCTTATCTTAACTTGGGAGGAAGAGGAGAAGAGAGGATAATCAAATAGGGTTTGGATAATTAGAGAATGAATAAAAATGTTTTCACGAAAATACACTTAAAAGGCTTCAAAATTTCGCATGCCATGGTACCCTTTGCATGCCCAGCAGCATTCGCCTCCTTGTCTGTGCTCGTGTATGCTTTTGGCCTCACTTCGCTGCCTCGCTGCACACAAGATTGCCTTGGAATGCTAGCCTACTAGCTTTGCAAGCCCGTGGACGAGTACCACGACCAGTTCTTTCTTAAAATGTACATAACTTCTTCTGTAAAGCTCTTCATCCAAAAAAAAATTCTTGCATAAAGCTCGGATTGACAAATGGTTTGATGATTTAAAAACTAGATCCAAAGAAGTTTAATTGTATATAATTCACCACTCAGAACAGCAAATGCACACAGGAGAATGAATACAATCTCAAAGCTGAAAGTGAGAGGAGAAAATTTGATTGAACCAGAGGAGATACAGAAGGAGATAGTAACTTATTATGAGGGACTATACTCTGAGCCAGAAGAATGGAGACCATACATGGAGATGAGAAATTTTCCTATGATTCATGAAGAAGTAAACAAATTACTCTTGGCACCTTTTGAGGAACAGGAAATTCTAGAGAGCATAAAAGCATGTGCAGGGGACAACGCACCAGGGCCAGATGGTTATTCCATGGCTTTCTTCAACCAATGCTGGGACATCATTAAACCCGATCTGGTGGCTACAGTGCAGCAGTTCCATAAGGCAGAGAGGTTTGAGAAGAGTATTAATGCCACCTTTGTGGCTTTGATTCCTAAGAAAGTGGGAGCTGAGGAACTGACATATTTTAGACCTATTAGTCTAATAGGTGGAGTTTACAAGATCATTACCAAACTGCTGGCAGAAAGGTTAAAGAAGGTGCTACACAGGCTTGTAGACAACCAATAAATGGCATTCATAAAAGGTAGACAAATAATGGATGCTGTGTTGATAGCAAATGAATGTGTTGAGTCTAGACAGAGAAGCAAGTGCCCTGGAATTCTGTGCAAGCTTGACATACAAAAGGCCTATGATCATTTAAATTGGATTTTATTATTACTTATGATGCAAAGGATGGGTTTTGGAGCCAAATGGATTAGATGGGTGAAATTCTGCATAAGCACAATTAAGTTTTCTATTTTAGTTAATAGAACTCCTAGTGGTTTCTTTCCATCCCAAAGGGAACTGACACAAGGTGACCCCCTGTCACCCTTTTTATTCATCTTAGTCATGGAAGGTTTGAGTAACCTAATTCACACAGCAAAGATGAAGCGTTGGATAAGGGGCTTTAGGGTGGACACCAGTGCCCAAAATGGCTTGGAGATTACCCATCTACAATATGCAGACGATACTCTCATTTTTTGTGAAGCAATGATGGGGCAAATGTTGATCCTAAGAGTAATATTCATCATCTTTGAAGCAGTCTCTGGTTTACATATCAATTGGGGGAAGAGTTTCATTTATCCCATAAATGAAGTGGCTGAGGTGGAGAATCTGGCAGGGGTTTTGGGTAGTAGGGTAGGGGAACTACCAACAATATACCTAGGTATGCCACTGGGGGAAGGAGCAAATCAATAGGGATTTGGAATGGAGTGATAGAAAAATGCGAATAGAAGCTAACCAACTGGAAGAGCCAATATCTGTCTAGGGGAGGTAGATTAACCATGGTTAATAGTGTGCTAGATGCAATACCGGCTTATATGATGTCTGTGTTTCCAGCACCAGACAAAGTCATACAGAGGATAGATGCTTTGAGAAGAAATTTCTTTTGGCAGGGAAATAAAGACAAAAAGAAGTTTCATCTAGTCAAGTGGAAGAGGTTATAAAAAACAAGAAAGAGGGGACTGGGATTAGAGACATGAAGAAACAAAACAAAAGCTTAATGCTGAAATGGCTCTGGAAGTTTATGACAGGAGAGAATATGCTTTGGAGAGAGGTGATTAGGGATAAATATGAAATGGAGAATAGGTGGATGACAAAGATGGTGACTACACCATATGGATGTGGTATCTGGAGATCAGTAAGAAATCTTTGGCCTCTGTTTCGTTCTAGAATCAGATTCCAGGTGGGTAATGAAATGAAGGTGTTATTTTGGGAGGACAGATGGATAGCCCAAAGAACCCTGAAACATTTATTCCCAGACTTATATACACTGAGCTTGCAACAAATGCAACTGTGGCTGGAATTTGGACATGACAAGGGTGGAACTTACATCTTAGGAGGAATTTAAATGATTGGGAGATGGGGAACATAGTGGCCTTCCATGATACAATGGCACAATTTAGTAATCTAACAAGGGAAGAAGACAAGGTTGTGTGGAAGATTGGCAGCAAAGGGTTTTTTAGTGTCAAGTCAGCTTACAAAGATCTCAATCATTCAAATTCAAATGACAGGAAGGAGCTCTCGCCATGGCAGATGATATGGAAACCTAAAATCCCATACAAGGTAAACTGTTTCACATGGTTACTATCAAAGGAAGCAGTGCTGACACAAGAAAATATAAAGAAGAGGAAGTTCCAACTATGCTCAAGATGCTTTTTGTGTGAGGAACAGGCAGAGACAATCAACCATCTCTTCCTGCATTGCAAATGGACAGATCAATTATGGAGAATATTCAGCAGCCTTAGGAAGATCATTTGGGTGAAACCAAGAAATATAGCACAACTCCTAAATTGTTGGATCAATATAGGCAATACTACAATTAAGGAGGAGAGATGGAGGATTGTCCTAGCTTGTATATGGTGGACAGTGTGGAAAGAAAGGAATCAAAGATGTTTTGAGGGCAAGAAGAACAATTTACAGAATTTTAAGATGAATTGTATAGCTCTTTATTATTTTTGGTGTAAACAGAAAGTTTTAGTACAGGCAGAAAAACTTTTTGATGTTATCGAATATTTGTGACAAAAAGCACAGATGGAGTCAGTCTAGTTGGTAATACTTTTGGAGGGGGCTACTTTGATGTAGTATACCTGTGGATAAATAGGAAAAAAGTTATCATTCTCAAAAAAAAATAAAAATTCACCACTCAATTCTTTATAATTCTTGAGAGGTTACTGTTTGAAGCTGGACCTTTTGCGAGCTCAATTAAAATTTTAATTTGTATTGTAGCTTTCAATTCAACTTTGTGCTATAGCCTTCCGTAGACCTTAAATCACCAGTATACCTGTATCCCTTTGGTTTGAGTTACTCATATTCAATGGGTCAAACCTTAGCCCTAAGGTACAAGATATTACATGTTAGATTTCTCTTGAGAAGATTGAATCACTCATCCTGATAGCAGAGAGCATGTGATGTGTTATACAGAGAGATCTGGTCGAGGTCATGTTCATTATTAGTGGACTTATGAGTATAAAAACATTACTGATTGAGGACTGGCTAGAGAGACTATAGAAGAAAAAAAAAATTGACGCCTTTGCAAGGCATTTTGCAATTCTTAGCTAGCGTTCGGCCATAGATTCTTACATATTTTTGGCAAATATTATTGGGTGATAATTTGGATGAAGTTTCACCATGTGTTTGGCCTTAGTATTTGGGAAACATGTTTCATTTCTTAAGAAATATGATTTATACCCATAACTTTTAAAAACTATCGTTACTTCCACAACAAATCTATTGGATATTTGTTGCAACAAATTACTAGTAGTGTACTGGAGCAATGTGGTAGTTCATAGTGAGTGCAACAAGCATCATTCCATATATTGTGAAGTAGACGAAGCACATGACTTTGAAAAGTGATGATATGGTTGGCTATCAATCTACATGTAACATAATCTCATCAATCAGACCTAAATACTAAAATAACGTTTGGCAAATTTCAGATATAGTTCTTAGGAATGGCTTATTTGAAGGGAATGCTCCTCTCTCTAATAGGTCATTTCTGGAGATCACTTAAATTGGTGGAGATGCCCAACACTAGAAACCAAGTAGATATAGGTAGGATCTTTTACAAGTTTTCCTTGCACACGACTCCATTGTGGGATCTGAAACATGTTAGCTAACATGCTCATCATAGAAGGTGTCCTGAGGTATCATTATCTTCTTGAGGGTTGTACGCCAAGCCCTTAATCCCTAACTGGCTAAGATTCTTGTCTTCACTATTTCTTTACCAGCAGGGCAGTTGCTCTTGCTCGGCAAGCTGATGTCTTTATTTTCTTTGTAAAGCTCTGTCCTCCATGCTAGTTGTCTATTGATTTGATCATAGTTTGGTTATGAAGGAAACATGTTTGCTTGCTCTTCTGTTTATTATGTTGCAATATGTTCAGGTTTTCATGTATCAACTCAGTAGCTTAGTTGAATACAATTTTTTTTGTGTAGGGGGCAGCCCCCTGATTACATGCTAAAGGATGCCAAAAATACCAGCAAGTTCTTCAAGTTTGTTGGGAGCATTAATCAAGAAGAGTGTGGGCCAGGTCCTATGAGCAGATCTAGTGTTTATCAGGCTTTGACAGAAGAAGAATATGAATCTGTAAGTCAATGAGATTTAAAACTAATGGAAGATCAACTTCTTTTTTCTTTTTCTTTTTTTAAATTGGTAATGTTGTATTCCTCAGCATTTCCTTAATGCTGGAAACCTTCAAAAGAAGCAACAAAAAAAAAAAAAAAGAGGAGGAAGCTACTTATACAGAGATCCTAACAAATCTACTTGTACTAATTCACCTATTTCTATCTTTTTACACCAATAATAAGAAGATTAATTTCTTTTATATGTTGTTTTTTGGTAATTAAGTTGTAGCCAGGCCATAGATAAGTTCTTTTGCACCTAAAATATCTAAAATACTAAGATAGAGGAAGAACATTAATGAGAAGAAACAGGCGTAGAAATTTTGTGCATTACATTGTAATGTGTGGCATCTTCACATGTTGAAGTAGTTATTACTGTTGATTTTATCCTTCTCTGAAAAATTACTATTGATTTTACCTTTCTGAAAAAAAATAATACCAACCTTTTATGAGTGAATGTTGCTCACACTCATGTTATACACCTATGTAAACACACATGATAATGAGTGGCGCTCTTCAATAAGTTATTCTAGTTAATTTTTGGTAGACTGTTTATATACTAGAGATTTTCCCATCATTAATAAAATTATTTACCTTATCAAAGAAAGAAACTATCCTAGTTAATCCCTTTTCAACTTTTCCTAGAGGAATTGCAATATGGTCTTGAATTGTGTGTTCATTTTCAGCCTCTAATGACATATTACATATCTTTCAGAGAGAGTCAAAAAAGCCCGTACTTGGGAAGGAATATTTCAATCACATGAACCTTGAAGCCATCGTCAGGAAATATCCTTACAAGAAGATTTTGCGGGAGGATGAGATTATTAAAGGTTGGAAGTCATACATTTCAAGGCATAAATACATACTCATGGATACCGTTTGCATATTCTCGATGATTTTCTGATGCTTGACAAAAGTTTATTGTTGCAGAGAATCAAATACGATTAGCACTAATAGATTTCTTGAGGGGGCTTGTTGAGTTTGATCCAGCTAAGCGATGGTCACCTGTGCAGGTTGCTTAGTATTTCCTTGTACAAAATATTTTGCTTTCTAGTTTCTGTTGAACGATATCTTTAGTGAGGATTTACTTCCCTTATCATGCTGTATTCACTTTTCTGTGATCATGAATTTTTGGTGGTTAAACATTGCTATGGAATGAGCATGTGTGTTTGTATGAAGGAAAATGTTTTCTGAAAAAATAAGTGGTTTTCTTACTTATTTTCTGGTTTTTGGTAAGTAAGCAGAAAATATTATCCCAAAAACATTTACAAATAATATGGACAAACACAATGGGAGGTTGGGGTTGGGCTAGGGGTGTAGGGGTGGTTGAGGTGGGAGCTATCGGGGGAGGGATGAGGTGTGTTGAAGGATAGTTAGGAGTGGAATGCCCACTTATGGAACTTGTTTCCTCCATACCAAACACACAAATTGCAAAGTCAAAATTCTTTAATATTCTTTAGTAGTTGTTTGTAACACATTGTAACTACTCTCGTAGGAGCATCTTTTGATCATCTATAAGAAAGTGATTTTATGCTAAAGAATTTCTCTTGTTTGAGACAAAATCAGTTATAGAGAGTAAATGTATCTGAACCTTTTAAGAAATAAAGTTCTTGATTGGATTACGAATAAAATCGAAGTCCATTTTTGATTGAGTGAGACCGACTTATAAAGGTAGGTGCAAGTTTGATGGGATTGAGGGAATGATAGAGGGACACAAGTGACTATGAGGATTGGGGGATGGGGATCGGGCAGGAAGCATAACTTAAGATAAAAAGCATCTGCGGTTTCAATGCAAGTGTTGTTTTGAAATGAAATTTTTTGTATAGAAAATAAATATTTGTGAACAATGTGAAGTCATTTTAGAATGAGTGATTTAGTTCTTGATGCAATAAGTTGGGCAAACCAATTCTTAAATGTTGGTTAAATAAAGCAGCTGATTTTATTGAATCGGAGAAATGCTTTCTCACATAAGCTCTTAAAAGTTCCACCCTTCCTCGGATCATAGCATTGTAAAGTCCTGGAATAATGAGGCACCACTAGTGCAATTAAAGTTGTCATTCTCAAAGCAGGTAATTGAATGCATATTATTTGTAACATAGGAAGTTGTATGCTCTCTATTGGTACTGTCATGCAATTAAAGTTGTCATTCTCAAAGCAGGTAATTGAATGCATATTATTTGTAACATAGGAAGTTGTATGCTCTCTATTGGTACTGTCATTGTTTTTGCTGGAGGTTTTTCCTTGAGCTTGTTACGTAGATTTCCTTTGTCATCATGCTTTCGGAGATCTTGTGGTGGCATATGTCTTAAGAATAACTAGTAAGAACTTGCAGTAAGGCCTTTGTTTCTGTGAAAATGAGTCGTTTTTAGTCGGATAGGTTTTAGACAATAATTATCTTAGGGAAAAGGTGGACAAAATATTCGAAGATGAAATATAATCCTTTGCTGATAAGGTTATTTCATCTAATGTCTCCAGATCCCCCCCCCCCCCCCCCCCCCCCCCCCTCCTTCTTTGTACATGGAGTTCCCTTTCTCTTTAGGCATCTTTATTCTTTTTAATTTTTCATATATGATGAGCTTCTTCGTTTAAACTCTATCAAAGGGGTATGGAAGTAACTGAATTTCACACTTTTGAGAAGTCTCGTGCATCTTAATCCTACATAATGAATAATGAAGTATGCAACTGTGGTTCAAATGTCGCCTGATAGCACCATTAGTTGATGGAAGTTACTTCCCTTAAAGTTGATACTCAGCATCTTATGTCAATTTTTCAAATTTCATATTTTAAGAGATGTAAATATTGTGATGTAGGCATCAAAGCATCCTTTTGTGACTGGAGAGCCTTTCACATGTCCCTATAGACCTGCACCGGAGACACCTCGGCTGGTGAGTGGTTCCTTTTTTGGGCTACCAGGAATCTTATTATCTATATGATCTTGAGTGGTGTTATATCTATTTTTTGTGCTTGTCAGTCCAATCTGTAGGAGTAATTGTGTATCACTGTACTTCTTGTGCCAACATCTCCATACTAAATAGATTTTGGAGATTCTGCCGCAAGTGGTTGAAACCGCTCTTCTCGGGCAATGTATAGCTTAAGTTGAGCTCGCACCAAACAAAAAAGGAATGTTTCTAATTTCCGAAATCGTCTTAGCTAAACCTATAGAATTCCACTTCTTTTTTTTTTTTCATTTTTCCTTGCAATTTATAATGCATTAAGGGACAAAGAGCAGAAACTCTTCGCTGAATGTGGCTCATAACCGGTACCGGTGTGGTGAGGTATTCCCGTTGAGATTTCCCAATTTTGATGATTATCTTGTCATATCTGAACCAGGGAGACATCAAAGTTTGAAGCATACATTCTTTTCTAGCCGGAGATAGAGGAAAATAGAATGATATGGACTTCCAATAAAGATTTTCCTTGCAAGCCGATTCCCCTTTGCAATTTGCAACATGAATTCTAAATTTCTTTCTTTAGCTTACTTCATTGTTGTGCCCTGTGCTCATCCTAGTTTGAGATAGGACCTGGATTGCTCGAGCTGAGCTTTTCCTCTCAATGCACATGTATGGACTGAAGTTTACAATTTCATGTTGTTTTATCTAATAACTGATTGCCCTCTTCACTTTACTTCAGATATACTGATGCACTTCTCTTGATAATAGGTTTTCAGAAGTGTTACTATCCTTAAAAAAAAAGATAATAGGTTTTCAGAACATAAGGTTGTAAGGAATCATATCTGATTTTCTGACTTATTTTCTTTTCTTACAGCCCGTTTCTCAGAATGTTAGGGTGGATCATCACCCATCTGGAGGCCATTGGTTTGCTGCTGGTCTATCTCCTAATGTGAGCAAACTGTTATATAGACACAATTAAATATGCCTACTTGTTATCTTCAGTAACGTCAGCAGAGGATTTTGTGTTGTCATGCAGATTTCAGGCAGAAATCGAGTTGCAGTGCCGAGCAGCCCTCATTATCAGGTTATGCAATATGCACATATAGGTAGTTATGGTAGCCTAGGAAGTCATGGCAGCTACCACGATGGTGCTGCGCTTGGTAGTAGTTATGGAAGTTATGGTGATAACAGTAATCTCCATGCATTTTATTCACCTGCGGGTCCATCAGGGATGCATCTCTATGCACAGAATGGTGTATCAATTCTTGGGAGCAGTCCAGACACCAGGAGATTTAAGCAGCTTCCTCATGGGAATGGGCTTGGTGTCAGCCCAGGAAATTTTGTTCCGATGTCTCTTGGAACGAGTCCTTCACAATTTACTCCTCCTAGCATGTATACTCAGATCTCCGCTGGTTCTCCAGGAAATTATGGTCCTTCGTCACCATCGAGGGGTAGTTGTCATGGATCACCTTTAGGGAAGATGGCAGCAGGTAGCCAGTATAATAGAAGAAAAGGGTGGGCATATCCAGGTAGCTATCAGTCTCAAGAAATATCATCATCCTCGCACTGGCAAGGGCAGGTTGCAGATGGCAACAACTATAGCCAAGCCAATTCTCCAGTTTTTGGTGGCTCTCTGATGCATATACACAGTAACTCAAACCCCAGACAGAAAGCATCAAACAGTGTGAATGTTGGTTTCTCTAATGCACATAATATTACAAGTCCATCAATGCTAGGTGGGCATGCACAATTCCAGAAAACCCAGGGTGATAAACCTGATACTAGTAACTCATTGCCTGATCCTGGCGATTGGGATCCCAATTATAGGTAAATTAAGGGCATGCATTATTTAATAGAAACTGACCTCTCTTTGTAAATTGGTACATACGGGTAATTGACAAAACGTGGTAGCTGTCCTTGATTTTTCTCTGGGCAGTTTTTTGACATCTTACACTCTAATATGTCAATTTTATTCTTGTCACTATCAAGGTTTTCCTTTTTTATCTTTTTCAATATACAAGAAGAAACAATTGTTTTCTGTACTGGTTTAAGTTGAAGCCTCTTTCACCAAGTTCTTTTGGCTTGTGCCGTTTGTTTTCTTTCATGGATTGTACTCTTCAATTTGTAAAATTATTAGGTAAATCCTTGTTCATATGATATGTAATAACATATTTGGTTTTGCCTTGTCTTTGAAACAGTGAAGAACTGCTTCTGCAAGAAGATAGCTCAGAAATGAGCAGCTTATCTAGTGAATTCTCCAAGGGGATGCATCTTGGTCAAGCTGGGGTCTCTCAAGAACCATTTACTGGAATGAGAAGACCAAACCAGATATCTAATCTGAATCCCAGTATGTCTCAGAGGTAACTTCTAATTTTAACTTTTTTCTGAAGAAGCACCCATACATGTCCTCACATCCCTTTTCTTTTATTATACACATTTTCCCTTAAGAGTCTTGTTTTATGCGGCAAAACACATCTGGTCTATATCTCATCATGCATTATTTTAACTTTTGTTTGTTCTCCCTAGGACAGTGGAGGCTCTGATTGCTAGCTACTCACATCTAGTTACCTATTATTTTGCTTAACCAAATTTTATTGATGAAATTTATGCTTCAAAATCGACTTGATGCTCTAAATCTTAGGAGTGTCATGGATTTTCTGCTTCTTTCCTCGTCCTAAAATGACTTAGTTTGCTTCTGCATGGTTTTCCAGTGAAATGCTGAAAACTAGAGTTGTTAAGTTTTGTTTCCTTCTTTTTTCAAATGTTATGGTCATATATTAAGTTTTTATTTTATTTTAGATAGAGAAGGTTGTACTGAAAAGTATTTGTGGGTCCAACTTTGCATTTGTAGGAATTAGTATATTATGTCTGGAAATTTCTTTATTAGGACTGTTGAGATAATTAGGATGTCCACTGCTTGAGTTGTTTAATTGTGCTCATTTTCTTTTACCCCTGTCTTGGGCAATTGAGCTCTTGTTTTCATTCTTTTCGCTTTTTCTTGCATGATATAGAGCTACTGGGCATACTCAAGCATTTTTACCAGGAGAGGTAGGAAGCCCTGCTTCAGGTCATGAGCTGCATGGTAGATATATGCATAACATGGTTAATCCATCATATTTGATGCCTCATTTTGCACAAAGTTCTCCAAGCCGCTTGGGGCAACAGCCCCCTCTTCACCGATTTAACCAGGGGAGAGCAACAGCTGTTCATTATAGTGAAGGTCATGCAATGGCGCAGTCATCTCATTCTACCTATAATGCGGATAATCCACTTTCTGCTGTAAGAAATGGTGCATCATGGGGTAAGGATTCAGTATTCTCTTCTCTCTCTGGTTTTGGTCCTTTTCTCCTTTTGTATTTAGTTGCATTCTATAGAGTTAAAACGTTTTCTCTTTTGCACATGATTTCATATTTCAAATCCAATTCTTTAAGAGTTGATTGGATAATTTTTGACAGGTTTCTAACCACAATCTTTTTGTGCTGTTGTAGGGCGTAGAGGTAGCAATCCTCTTCCAAACATTCCACCAACATCGCGGACTAGAAAAGATTACAAAAGAATTGCTTAGCTTATTGTTGCTTTCATCGGGGATTAGTGCAAAGAGCTGATCAAACAAATTAAAAAAGTGGCAAAGCTTGTGTTACAAATCCTCATCAATGTCATTTTGTAGTGCTTGGTTAAATGTTAAATGGTTATAACACCACCATGATCTGGTCACACCTTGTTGTCATCACCATGCTCGATCTCTGGGATCTTGGAATTCTGCTTTCTCCTCCCGGTTCCGAAAGGACCAAAATATATGAATGTCAACTCCCTGGATCTAATTTATTGCAAGAAAACTCTAACCAGGTTGCCTGTTAGTATTGTTGCTCCAAGTGGGTTATAATTATTTGTTTGAACAAAGCTTGGTTGTGTTTGAGTAGAGGGTGGAGACTCATAGTTTAAGGTTTATTTGTTAGCAATCTTGTAAACTTAAAAGCAGGAATCTTGATTCCTTGTAAGTTGGATATTTATTTCAATATCCTATTAACAGATCAATGTGACTCCTCATGAATTAAATGGAATGACGTGAAAGGAGCCTGGGATTTGTGGTTCTTAATTGTGTGTCACATTCACCATTGATATACACCCAAGCATTATTCACAGAGATAGGATTCAATCTTCACTTTAGAAGCTTTAATATAACTGTTGTAGTATACATTAGGGAATAACAGTGTTTTGGGGAAGCGAGAAGCAGAAAAAGGAAGGAGTAAAATAAAGTCGAGGCAAATGTAGCTCTCCGACTAGCTAGCTAGCTATCTGATTTCATAACTAGAATAAGTGATTGTTTGATAATGACCAAAGGAATATCCGTCTTTCTGCTAAACAGTTGGTACGTTCGAATAATAAAAAGAAATCTTCTTTCTAAGCACAAATAGCAACCAAAGAGAAGAAGATACAACTTACCTTGTGGTAGTCGCAGCACTTGCAATTTTTGTTGAGAAAAACCCTAATTCGTGCCTTTTCTTTACTTGCACTTGTCGCTTCAACTGTTGAATCCTTCGCTTCAGTGAAGAAAAGTGTGGGTGCGCTTCGCCTTGCTTTGCTCTTGATGCGCGTTTTTGATAACACTGATGAATGATTTTGCATAGAAGGTTTTATTGTGATTAATTGTGAAGCATCTTGATAAATGGACAATAGATTAAGAAAAGGACATTATCACACCAAGTTAAACCAACTATGTTAAGATCTCAATTAAGAAAAGAAAAGATATTAATAGTGTAATTTTGTTGGATTATAATTAAGGATAGCTAAGGATCTATTGGAAACAACTTCCCTACGTCTCACTCTCTTCTCGTGATTGTGTATGTTCCCCTCGTGGATTATGTGTCAAACGCTCACCCTCCCCTCGTGGATTATATGTAGAACGTTCACCCTTCCCTCGTGGATTATGGGTAGAACGCTCACCCTTCCCTCGTGGATTATGTGTACGTTCCGTTCACCCTCCCCTCGTGAATTATGTGTATATTTCCCTCACCCTCCTCTCGTGGATTATGTATATGTTCCCCTCGCGGTTTATGTGTATGTTGTTTTTTGATTTTTACGTGAATGGATTTTCGGCGATAAATTTGAAAAATGAAACTTGTTTATAGATATGTTTTCCTAATTTCCTCTCTTAAAAAAAAACATAATGTTTGTTTTTCGTAAAAAAATAATTGAAGATTAAAAACCACACGACAAAATTAGTAACTTCTTTTTTCAGATGTAATATATGTCCCCAAAAACATAATTTTAGTTTTTGATTAATTTTTAAAAAGCTCTAACTACAAGCACGCTATTATTTTTCGTTTAACATTTCAACATTTTTGCCCATACGTCAACTTACTGGAAAAATATTAAGCTCCCATCAAGACGACGAGAAAAAAGAAAACATGGCTGATGAGTAATGGGACCTCGATATGTGTGATTTTCATCCTCAACTAGTTCTTACATCGCATCATATGGAGGCGGAGTTAGAATTTTTAATAAGAGATTTAAAATCTGTAGAAATAAACATAAAGTAATCAGGGGTTCGATATCTACTATATATACACATAAAATTATTTTAACCATGTATAAATAATATAATTTTCCGATGAACCCCGTTCGTTCAAGGTGACTCCGGCCCTGGCGTCATATAATTCGCGGATATGGCCATAGATCATTGAAATGAATTGAAAATCATTGGATCATACAATTCAAGGATATGTTGAAAATTATCGCGTCATAAATTTCAAGGATATGGCCTAAGGTCACTGAAATAAATTGAAAATCATAAAACTTCAAGAGTGGACAGGTTTATTCTTCATGAAATAAGTGAATAATCAATGAGATTTCTAATTTAATTCTAGCAATAATATTAAATGACTTTCTATTTGTTCAAATTTTGCCAAATATCTCGTTATAATTCATAACGAATTGAAACATCTTAGTAGCTAAAGAAAGGAAAATCAACTGAGACCCCATTAGCGGATTGAGTTCTTTCTCCAACACTCCGAAGACACTATCAATAGGGCGCTAATCCAAAGATAATGATGTTTATTATTCAAGTAATTTACTATTAAAGAAATATAAGGCAAAATATTTTTCATCTCTAACAAAGAAAGACAGCCATTAATCTACAAGTAAAACTTCAATTATTCCATTCGATTTATACTTTAAGCAGCTGCAACTTGTTAGAAAACGTAATGGCAATCCAATCACGCTGTGCAGCAGACCACTGAATTTGATTAATCTCAGCTCCGGCGGTGTACACTGACATGGGATCAATCCCATTAGGCCCTGCAACAGTTGGCAACTCCCAAATGAGCGCCTGTCCGTCATCCCCACCAGAACAAATATGTCTACAGCTCTGCGGAGCCCAAGCAATAGCATTCACACTCGCCTGATGCCTTTCCAGTTCAGCCACCGGCATTGCTGGAGACCTAATATCTAAGATCACAATCTTGTTGCTATCCATCAATATGGTAGCCATGTATCTCAAATCCTGTTTGTTCCAAGCCAACCTCAACAATGGCGTATCCGGTTTCGGGCTCTCATAAATAATCGTCGAGTGTTCCTTATCTCTCAAATCAAAAATCCTAACGGATCCATCAGCAGAAACAGACGCAAAAACCCCAGCTTCACCCCAAGCTATATCGTAAACCTCTTTGTCATGTGCTATCAATTGAGTTTCCACAACTCCTTTTTCAACATCCCAGATGGTACAAGTAGTGTCTATACTAGAAGTACCAATTCTTCTCGGCTCCACTTCATTCCAATCAAAAGACGTCAAAGGAGCACAGTATTCACTGGTTTTATTGTTACTGAGAGTGAAAAGTGGTTCAATGGAAGTATCAGTAACATCCCAGAGACGGAGGTAGTCGCCGGAAGAGGCAAGAATATCATTAGTCTTGAGAGAAGCAGAAGGATTAGGATGAAACATGAGCTTTGTTGGTGGATAAGGGTGTTCGAAAGAGAGATTTGGAACGGGCTTAAGGGTTAGGGTATCTTCGTCGAAAGAGAGAATATCAACCCGATTGTTGAACTCTTCGATAAAGCTTCCGACGGCAAGTCGACGGCGGCGGTTTGTGAGGGAAGAAGTGAAGGATGAAAAAGCCATAGCGTAGATCGGGTAAGAGGAGTCATATGTAACGGAATTTTCAGATCGGAGATGCGATTCTTGACTTGAATTCTCCATTTCTACTAGAGATTATAATTGAAATGAAGTTGAAGTTATGTATGTTTGTGCTTTATGGGTTTGGTGACAAAAATTGGAGTTAAAAAAACAGAGTGTTGACCGGCCGTTCGCTGGGAGATAAGACCAAGTAAGCGGCGGGCAGGATTGACCGGTAGATGAGATTTGGGAGAGAAGACAAAGTCTACAAAGTAACAACATAGAAAAAGGAAAGAAAAGAGGTACGCCACGAGAAGTGAGACCCACATATAATTTTCGATATCCGATTATATTCGGCTATAAAGGTAAAATGCTGCCTAATAATATTATTTATTTATCATAAACAATAAAAATTTTAGAACTTAGAACAATATCATTTCTGTTACAACAAACTCTCAACTTGTACTTCCACCACCATTGCAATTTGCAACGCACCACTGCATCACCATTATTGTCAGTTTACTGAAATTCAGGTACGTAAGCTGCACTCATTGCTTTAACATCTTTCAGCTTAATTTCTCTTTTTTTTTTTCATTCCTATTTCATTTTCATAGTAGTAATTGTTTTTAATCGAACTGTAGAATCTGCTCCCATCGTACTATTCGCAGTGTATACAGATCTGTTAATTGTATACATAATTATTATTACGTGAACAAGATTTTAATATTGTAGTGGAGTATTTGGTTTTCTAATTTTAAGCTATATATATTGGAACTTCAAAGAGGTAGATCACGCTTATTTGAAAATTGCATATACTAGCACCCAAGTGTGGCCTACTGCGTTGAAAATCATGGGTCTTGGGTTCAAATTTCACTAGATGTCTCAATATATGTTGGTGGGAGGTAACAAATACTCGTAAAATTAGTCAAGGTACATGCAACAAATTTAATTTCACAAGTGAGGCTTGCAAAGGATAGGATGTACGCAGACTTTATCCTATTTTTATTTGTAGAAAAACTTGTTTCTGACAGCTCAAAAAATATGTAACCAAAACAGATTGAAAAGAAAATTACGAAAAATAGTAAAGACATACAAAGCAAGTAATGCAACAGAACACCAAGCTTGTAAAAAATCTGTACAGATGAGACTGCAAAATGGAAGTGATGACAAGGATGATCGATGATTCGGTGGAGGTTCTCCTCTTGCTGCTGAAGTCCATGCTTAATCTTTCAGCTGAAGAGACATTGACTGCTTCTCCACAACATGAAAAGAAGTGTAAGAAGATGCACATTTGTTGCTCAGGGACACCTGCTAGGCGGAGGAGACAAAGAGTTCTTGGTCAAAAAAGTTCAGCTACACCTATCAGTGCAACCAAGCCGCTGAGATCAATACTTCGTCCAAAGCTACTTCAAAATCGTTTAAAAGGTTATGTTAAGAGTGTAGAAAGTGAAGGGCTGCTCACACATACTGTAAGTGCTTCAACTGTCCAAAAAGATTCAAGTTGGTCATATCACCACTTCAACACTAACAGAATTCATCAGAACATAAATGAACTAAAAGAAAACTGTCTGCATCGATCTACTCTATAGCTTCTGGTCCAAGCATGTGAGGTGGAAGGTAAGACATTGGGAGTTGGACAGGATACCCAACTATGGCTGTAATGCTATTTCTTGACGCTGTTAAAGATGTCTCGCTCTGTTTCCATGAAACCATGGAAAACTTTAGGCTGAAAGAAAGACTGATGTGAGCCTTCTGATGATCAGCTTGCAGTCTTTCCTTGAAAAAGTCCTGTACTGATTTATAATAATACATTGATGGAGTGAACCTTGGCAAGAGAAAGGCTTTCAATGAGCAATGTGTTAGGACCGAAAATAAGCAGGTGTAAACGCAGAAGCTAGCAAAGCAAACCTCAAAAGACCATGAGTAAGAAAGACAACGAGGAATATACCAAAAGACACAAAGGTTTAACGTGGGAAGTTCACACAAGTGATAATGTATCAAGCTTGTGACCCACAAATTCTCCCTCTAACCAAAACTCTCAAAATTAACAACTTTAGTTTTTGATACATGTATAAAAAGTTGAAGATTAACAACTTCACTCACAAAATTAGTAGCAACTTCTTTTTTTTTTTTTTCAGATTTTGATACATGTCCATACCCAACTTTAGTTTTTGATTGTTTTTCAAAAATTAAACTTCAAATACTATTTTTTTTCTTTCCAAATATTAACATTTTTAGCCCATGACAAAAATCTTTTAAAATTGGACAGGTTTGGAATATTCCTCGATTAACTAGAACAAATAAGAAGCACCCATCAAAACTATGCCAATAAAGACACACAACAACACTTATTATCATATTAGGTTCGATATGGTTTAGTGATCAGCGACATGAATTAAAAAATATAATTTAATTATTAAATTTTAATAGAAATAAAAAAATATTATTCATAAATTAAAATTATTTGATATTTATTATTGATCGAAGATGATAAATATCTCGGAGATAAATGGTACTCTCTCTCTCCGTATTTAGTTGTTCACTTTAAAAAAGACACACATATTAAAATAATAATAATTAAGAAAGTGAAGTTACAATTTTACCTTTATTAAATATGGTTTCAAAAAGGACGAACTAAAACTTAGAAATTTTCTAGAAGTTTAAACAAGGGTATAATAGGAAAAAAAGTTTGTTCCTTTTTTGATTTGTCAAAATTAGGGGTGGACATAAACACCGGAAAATCGAAACACCATACCGAATCAAATTTTTTTAAAATTTCGATTTCGGTATTTCGATTTTCGATTCGGTATTCGATTTATTTTTTGTATTTTTTAGTATTTCGATTCGGTTTTCGGTATATTTTTGTATTTCGGTTTAAACCAAAATATTATACTATAATTTATATTATATTAATTAATAGTTATTAATGTTAAATAATCTTTTAAAAAAAAGTATGTGAAACCCTGTGTAATGTCCCTACTCCCTATTCCTCTTCCTCTTGGAGGCAGCACCTCTTCTTATTCTAAACTTCTTCCTCTTCTTTCTCCTCCTCTTTCAGGCAGCCGCAGCAGTTGCCCGCAAGCGCCAGCAGCCGCCGCCGCCAGATGTCTATTTTTGATGTATTGTCTATTTTTACTTTTTAGCCTATTAAGTTGAAAAATCAAACAAAAAAATTATAAAGTTTAAAATTTTAAAAGCCCACTAAGAAGGTCCATTAAAATACCGAAATAAAAAAATCAAACCGAATTAATAAAAATTGAATCGAAATAACAAAAACCAAACTGAATCGAAATATTTCGATTCGATATTCGATACACATTTTACAAGAATCGAAAATCAAAATAACCGAAACTAAATCAAAATATTTAATACCCACCCCTAATCAAAATAAATAAATAAATAAATAATGTCATTTAAAAGAAAAAATATAGACAAGTAAATAAGAACGGAGGGAGCACCTAAACTTAGTCAGTCTAGAATCGTTGATGGGGAATAAGACGAGAAAGTTTTAAAAAGAGAAAGGAAGAGGTAGAAGTAGGCCACAAGAAGTGGGACCCGTATATCTATTTGAACCAATGACAATTGATCTCTAATATCCAAAAACTTAAATACACATTGATCTCCTCTCGCGTTATTTTCATTTTCCTCCCATCAGTTTATTATCAACAAAAAAAAAAAAAGTGTTTTAACAATATCATTTCTGTTGCAAGATAAACAAAGGAAATAAAGCCATAGCAGTGAAACAAATGAGACGATAAGTAGTAGTGAAGCAAATGAAGCTGGCCTGGACTACAAGCTAGAAAAAAAAATTGTATTTTAACTCTTCTTCCTCCTAATAAAGTACGTCACTGAAACTCTGAAACTAACATAATTCATTGCTTTCAATAGAAACAAGAAAAAGTGGATTTGTCGTTTGTCCGAATTTCTGATTGCTTTCCTTGTTTGTTGAGCTAACTCTCTCTACTGTTACTTTTTACTGAGTTTTTCTTTGTGGGACTTACCTGCAGAAAGTGATTGAGGAGATTAGTCAGCATATAAACTTGGTCATAACCTGATATTGTTGTAATTCAATCTTCCTTGTAAGACGACGCGTGATGGTCTTGGATTGTTAGAAAGGGATAGCCCTCATGATGGCCACAACAGCAGTTATTGGACTGAGTGCAGGAAAAAGACTCTTGAGTTCTTCCTTCTATTATTCTGATCTTAATGAAAAGCTATCTTGTAGTAGTGATCATAGTTTGCCCTGCCATCAGGTTCCTACTGTTAAAAATGTGATCTCCGCTAAGAAGTCATCCGATTATAGCCCCAGTTGTGTATCCAGTCGAAAACTACAATCTGTCAAGGCTCTTAAAGAGCATGTAGACATTGCATCCGACCCTTCTGATGTGCAGTCCTGGTTTGAAAGGTTCGAACAATTGCAAAATGAAAGTGATGACGAGGAGGATGATTCGGTGGAGGTTCTACTCTTGCTGCAGAAGTCCATGCTTGAAAAGCAGTGGAATCTTTCTGCTGAAGAGACATTGACTGCTTCTACACAACGCAAAAAGAATTGTAAGAAGATGCATATTGCTTGCTCAGGGACGTCTGCTAGGCGGAGGAGAATGGATTCTCGACAAAGAGTTCTTGCTCAAAAAAGTTCAGCTACACCTATAAGTGCAACCAAGCCACTGAGGTCAATACTTGGTCCAGATCTACTTCAAAATCGTTTAAAAGGTTACGTTAAGGGTATAGTAAGTGAAGAGCTGCTCACACACACTGAAGTGCTTCAACTATCCAAAAAGATTAAAGTTGGTCTTCATGTGGAAGAGCAAAAATCAAGGTAACTAACTTCACAAGCCTAATCCACCTTCACCTCTCCTCTGCTCTCAAGTGTAAACCAGAGATTTAGTAACTGATCATATCCCCACTTCCAACACTAACAGAATTCAGTAACATATAAGCACATAATGAACTAAAAGAAAACTGTCTGCATCCATCAAAACTATATAGCTTTTTGTCCAACCAAAACATACACATGAAACTAATCTTTATAATAACCAAGTACCCAAACAGTCAATTTTAGATTGTCTTAACTGTTTATGTGCTTCTATAAACTCATTTATTTCGAAAACAGGCACAAAATTTAATGTTTGATTGTTTACACTGATCAATAAAGCATGTGAGGAGGAAGGTAAGACATAGGAGTTGGAAGGATACCGAGCTATAATTGTATTGTGATGTTGTTTCTCGAAGCTGTTAAAGATGTCTCACCCTGTTTCTATCAAACCATGTAAAACATTAGGCTGAAGGAAAGACTGGGATGTGAGCCTTCTGATGATCAACTTGCTGTTTCCTTGAAAATGTCCCGTACTGATTTGCAATCTACATTGATCGAGTGTTCCTTGGCAAGAGAAAGGCTTTCAATGAGCAATGTTCGTCTTGTCATGTCAATCGCTCAAAGATATGATAATATGGGTGCTGAAATGGCTGATCTCGTTCAGGTGACTCAAATGTTGTGCATTTAAAAGTTAGATATGCAAATTTCTTGCAGTTGTACATTGATGAATACAGTTCAAATCAAAATTTGCACCTCTGAAGGAAAAATCTTTCATTTTCATACAGGGAGGCCTTATTGGACTACTTCGTGGGATAGAGAAATTTGATCCCTCTAAAGGATACAAAATCTCAACTTATGTTTATTGGTGGATTCGCCAGGTAGGTTCAATTGTTTATCTAAAATCTCAATCGACAAAGTGAGACAAACTATTTCAACCAACAAATTACTTCTCATGCTTCCTTATTTTTAGTTTCTACAAAACAATAAAGTTTATCTTTTATCTGGTCATAAATTGGAAATAGTGTCGGGACCTTGACTAACTTTTTCGCCCCATGTTCAGGGTGTCTCCAGAACCCTGGTTGAGAATTCGAGAACCTTAAGATTGCCAACACATCTGCATGAAAGACTCGGTCTAATCCGTAATGCAAAGATGAGGCTTGAAGAGAAGGGAATAAATCCATCTGTAAATGTAAGTTCTGTCCAACTTCAATATATTGGAAGAAGATATTTAAACACTTCTCATGTCACTTATGAAGTTGATTTTGAGATATTACTTTGTTTTCTTCTTACTGGCTCGTGTTCCAATTGATCACCAGAATATAGCCGCATCCCTAAATATGTCCCAGAAGAAAGTCAGGAATGCAACTGAGGTATAATAATTTTGTGGCTTAAACTTGTCCTGCTCATTGTTCAAGAAAATGTTTCTCACACATTTCTTTTTACAGGCAAGCAGCAAGGTGTATTCACTTGACAGGGAAGTGTTTCCCTCTTTAAACGGTCTGCCCGGAACAACTCTCCATAGTGTAAGTCTGAAGTCTGAACTCCGAACGTTCACATAATGTAGGGGTTGACAACTTTATTCTGAATTTTACCAAATAATTCAAGCACCACTTTGCATCTCAAAAAGTAAACATTGACAATCTATTTGATATTTGAGTTGATATTTATGGTATTGGCTAGTAGAAATTTAGATTCAATTTTCAAAAAATTGTGACAAAATGGAATCAAATGTTACTCATATCTGGGTGGAGATGTACAATACTAATAAAAAGGAATTAACTGGTACAAGTCTGGCCATTTATGTTTATTACTCACATAAAGGCGAACTGTAACTGTATGAAACTCTCCTTCTATTAGGGATTTGAACCCAAGAGTCTAAGGTCCTTGAGGCCTCGTATAATCTTTTTACCATTGTTTCATGATCTCGTTTCTTTATTTATTTTATCTTTTTGTTTCCTCTTTTCTGCAGTACATCGCTGATAACCACCTGGAGAACAACCCATGGCACGGTGTTGATGTATGGGCACTCAAGGTAATTTAGTGAAGCATAGTTTTCACAAGTGAAATAGTTAACATAAAAATGGTACTTTAGTAATATCTAACCTGGGGGCAAAAAACATACAGTTCTCCATGAGCAAAAAACTACTAGAATATGCTTATTTTCTGGTAATACCCCTACACCAACCAATGAGGAAAAAGTAGCAGTCATTGCACATTATAGATGTATCTCTAGAGATGTTCCTATTTCCTGATGGAGTTCGATTCCAATATTCTTTGCCAAGCATTGTTTCCCTTAGATATATCCTCTGCAGTTATGATATTTGTACATCAGCTCATAATGATGGGTAGATTCCAAAAACCATAATCCATGGGAAACTAGCCTCTTGCCACACATTCTTCATATCTTTATTTGATAGCGGTTAATTGCGGCCTTCCTATGCTGATCCTTTTATCTAGGCTTGGGTACCACATATATTGCTTTGCATAAACTTGTGTTGTCTCAGGAATCTCTTCCAGAGTTGTAGATGCCTAAAGTGTCATGTTTTTGGCTTCTTATTTTCTTTCGCCATTTCCTATTAGAGGAAGAGCTAATCCGTCAGTGTTATTAGACAGTATGAATTGTAATGAGAAACTCATTCATCAGGTTTGCTTCTGAGGAAAAAGTTACACCATGTATATATGACGATTCACAAGTTTATAATCCTGGTGAAAGAAACGTCTTTTCTGATATTTAAAGTTTTACAGGATGAAGTAAACAACCTCATTTCATCAACTCTTAGGGAACGAGAGAGAGAAATTATCCGACTGTACTATGGTCTGGACAGTGAATGTCTCACGTGGGAAGATATTAGTAAAAGGTAAGAGTCAAATATTTGTGGTTGATAACTTGCGATCAAATATTACTTGCTCCATCCAAAATACACGGTTGATCTTGATAAGAGTATCTATGTATTTACATTACATCTCACATGTTTACCTAGGGTTCATTCTGGATATTTTAGAAGTCTAGAATTGCCATCTCTTAGAAGCCAAAATGAAATACAGTTACACATGAAGCACATCAAGTATTCAGGTTGCCAAAATCGCCATGTGATAATGAGAAACAATTTTAAGTACCTATCGGAATGTAAAGAAACTGCACAGATTGATCAAGCTGCAGAATCAGTCATGCTAAAGTTCCTTACTATAATTGAAATTACAGTGTGTGTGTGTGTCTATACACGTCAAAGTGTTGTTCTAAATGCTACGTTTCTTTGTTTAACAGGATAGGCTTGTCCAGAGAGAGGGTCAGGCAGGTTGGATTAGTTGCACTTGAGAAACTAAAACATGCTGCAAGGAAAAGGCGACTAGACGCAATGTTGATCAAACAGTAATTTAAAGCATTTGCAGAGACCATAATACGATTTGACTGTACATATAATGTGAGAATCTTGCATCTCCGACTTATTTTTATGAGGAGAACGTACAGATGAAGAACCCGATACATTCTTGCCCACCCCTCTCCGCGAAACCAAGCTCCCAAATATGTATGTGCAGAGACAGAATGTAGACGACATTTTTTTGTACCATATATTATAGGATGCATGACGTGCAAAGAGCAAAGAAGAGATTGTTTGCTGACATAGTAGACAAATGTTGTAATCTGTAGGTATATTCTACATTTTTATGTGTTTCCACTTGATGTGATACTGATTGATTATTTCTGGTAAGACAACATGTATACTTCCCTTTTCATTCTTACTACAGTACTACCATCTAAATCTCAAGCACCATATCAAAGAGTGGTATCTGAATCAGTTTTTGCACATTGTCACCTGCCATTTTTAACAATTTTTTACATTTTTCTTTGACTCAAACTTCAAAGACACGGTGGAAAGGTATTGACAGCTTCAAAACTCATTAGAATTAAATCATATGCTTGGAAGTCATGCAAATGATAAATTAATAGTAATAACCAAATCAGAAAGAAATGCTTAAACTATCAGCAAGTCCTATGAAAGATAATGTCAACCTACAGTCTGAAAACACGAAACTGCAAACTGACAAGGAGTTGTATACATCACGATACCAATTTTTAAAAGTACTATTTTAAACTGAAGACAACACTAACAATAAGGTATTCACGTTTGTAATTCTATCTATATGTATTATAAAGTGAATTTCATCCTAAAGTTCCAAATGAGATCCTTCTGGAACGGTAACTGTAGCAGTAATAAGTTGGAGAAGGCCGAGGGGAAGGTAAGTTTGAACTAATTACTGCTGAGCTGAATTGACTATCACTCACAACTACAGCTGATCAACCTTCTTTTGGTTTGGTTTTAGCCTTGACACCATCAGGTATGCACGATGAACAATAAACTGGCAACAGTGTACATACTGCCTGTATTAACAGGGCATGTCCTAGGCCAGAGAAGTCCTTCGCTGTCACCTGGACAAACGATGACAGAGCGACACCAAGATAACCACTTATAATAACAGCCACAGCTAAGGCAGACATGAGAAATGCCATGACAGATCCTTCACATCCCGGTGGGCAGAGCTGTGCCATTAAAACATTGAAGGGTAAGATCTTAAAGAAGTAGAGAACCTCCAGTAATCCGGAGAAGAGCACCACATACAATGAGTCAGGAATACCAAGCATCCTGTATACTCCTTTCACGAATAAGAAATCCGAAAACATGAAAACAGCCATAGTAGCCTGAATTGCTGAGATTAGCGTCCTAGGAGACATTGATTTGAGGTTCTTATTGTAGATTATACCCCACAACAGCATTGCAGCCTGCCCAAATACTTTAGATACACCCAACACTGACGATTCAATACCTAAATGTTCTGTCTGGTAATAGAACATTGTCCCTGTTAGTGCAGGAATGATTGCATAAGAAGCTGCAAACCAAATAATCGAATAATAGATCTCCGGTTTCCGCAGCGCAACTATAAGCTCTGAAAGTTGTGTTTTGATTCCTCGATCTGATGAACTCGTGGGAAGGTCCAAGGAGCTCTCATGAATAAAAATTGTAACCAGAAATTGAATACTTAAAAGAATGCCAAACATAAGGAACATCACTTGAGGGGAAAAACGATCAATAGCAATACCGCCTGCTAGGTTACCAAGAACTCCACCGACAGAAGCGGCAATCCAAACAAATGACTGGATCTGGCCTGATGAAGAATGTGGACTATTTTTGGATGATGAACTAGGTGGTTTCCCCAACTCTGCAACCATGGCATCGTTGGCAACCTCAACTACAGAAGCACCCAAGTTTCCAAGCAAGAGATACAGAGTAATCGTAAAAAATGAAATATTTGAAGGGGAGAGGAATATAGCAATCCATGACACTGCCTGCAAAAATGCTGCACCAAAGTATAATCATATGAGCCCAAATGCATATTAATTGGTATGCCTACAGTGAACCACAATAAAATGCAAAATGACTTATTTCAGGAAACCTCATCTTCCAGTCAACCTCCTTTACACAATGGAGAAAACGAATTAAGAAACTCTCCTATTATTTTCCTTCTCCTCTTACAATAAGAATACTGCATGCAATTCTTGATAACTTACACATTGATCAAACATATTATTAGTTCCCTTTGCAATTCCATATTCAGTAAAAAGGACAATCTTGTTCACGAAACATCCCACGTTTAACTAGAGTTTTACAGGCTTACACTAACATGAGGGTCAGTGGCTGATTTCACCTGTGAACTAAAACATCTAATTTCTGGAGAATCATACAAGAATCTATAGAAAGTAAATACAACCTCCAGAACAGATAACTAGGCAGAAATTCATAAGAACACCAAAAAAACAAAGAATCCAAATAGAACTTGAACAAAGAATCACTAAAAAGATACTATTTTTTTTCTAATTATCCATTCAATGCATGTCCTTAACCCCATTCTGTTTATAAAAACAAATCTGTACATGGAACAAGCAAGTTATTTTCACTAGCAATAAACACAATCAACATAAGAGTGAAAGTGTATGCACACCTCCAAAGGCAATGTAAGGAACACGATGCTGTCCAAAAATGTAAAAAGAATCAGACAGAATTCCATAGAAGGGCTTAGCCACCATGGGCAAATTGGCAGAACACTGTAGGATCTGTAAAGTAGATGGGTCAACCTTAAGGCCATCTTTTAGAAAGAAATTAACTGCCATCCAAGGAAAACATCTGAATCCCTGCACCAAGAACCCTAACCCTAACAGCAATTTCCTCATCCCTTCACTCCCATTACCACCACCACCCCCTTTTCTTCTACCTCTTTCTCTGATTGAGGACACCATAACTTATTCCTCCTAAACAAAAATTACTGGGAATCTTAAATTGTTGGTACAGTAAGGTATCAAGAACCCAAAAGCTGCTACCTTTACCAAGATTCAATTTTTTTGACAGCAATTAAAGATGGTGAAATGGGTATGATTTCAAGATTCTGTGTGAGATCCAAGAGGGTGAATGGTGGCGGAGAAAGCAAAAAAAGTAGAATTTTTTTGGGGGAATGTGAATTTGGGTGGCAAGTTATTATATACAGAAAGTTCGGAAAATCTTACCAGTTGCATATCGAAAGATTCGTACTTTATTGTCTTTTGTCTTTCCTATTTTATCACTCTCTTTTTCCTATTTTTTTATTACTTGTGTACTCTTGTTCCAAATTACTCGTCTATCTTTTTTAATTATTATTAGTTACTTATTCGTTTAAATAAATTAAAAAAGGCATAATTTTTTTTAAATATATTATACCTCAAATAATTATTTTAATAAAGGTAAAACTTCTTACAAATATTAAAATTTTAGTTCTCACTTCATAATAAATAGAATTAAAATAATAGACATACTAATTACTATTTGATAATTATTTTTCTTAAAAGCAAAGGCTAGGAATGCTCCACGACTAAGTATACCCATTCAGACTCGCTTTTGTTCAATTATAATAAGTGTGTTAATTAAAAGTTGACAAATAATTAAAAATAAAGAGAGTATGAATTAATTTGATTACTGGGAATCTTTAATTGTTGGTAAAGTAGTCTAAAATCAGAGGCATATCTAGAGGGGGTGTTGTGGGATCACGTGAACCTAGGGATATCTAACGGACGGATTAGGTTGAAATTGGAAATATTAAAATGGGTTCAATAGAAATTGTGTTGGGTTTTGACACCACCTAAGTTTACTTTGAGCTCAAATGGGCTGAAAAACGGGTTGGGTCTTAACCCGCCCAATTTGACCTTATTAATCTCAATAATTTAACATATTGATATTTAACTTTTATAATCACAATTTGAATTTCCACTCAAGAATTTTTTTGTTAAAAAGGTAACAAATTGATAATAAATCCTAAAATATGTTAAATAGATAATAATTCATACCTTCAATATAGGAACATATTTTAATAAAAAAAATTAAAACGGGTTGAAATTGGAGATTGAATTGAGCTTAATTGATAATTCTCTTCAAATTGGTTAAGCTTGAATGAGTTGAGAATGAACCCAATTCAAATTATCTTGAGCCGAACCCGGTTACCTATATTTGGTTTCAGTTTTAACACCTCTACGTGAACCCATACTCGCTTCTCTAGATCATATATAATAGTGTCATATTTTTTAAAAAAATAATATTTAAGATATGTGAACTTATGTTTAAAGTATCATATAATAATACAATGATGACTAGGTGTACTTGTCTTTGAGTAACACCTCTCCAAGTGGTTATCAGTTAAATTTTTGACGTTTAAACTAATTTTGCTTTGTTTTTTCTCTTTAATCTTTCAAAATTTTCAAGTATGTTCCATTGAAAATTTCCAAAGAAAATTAGCACTATAATTTTTTTATATAATTAAATCAAATGTATATATCAAAATATATAATTAGTAATACTATATATATTGGACCTATAATTTTTTTAAAATTTTGGTTCATATTAAGAACCTAAAAATCAAATCAATCAAATTTATATTTAAGATGTATTTTTTCGTAATTGTGCACCCATCTAATCAAAATCCTATATACGTCTCAGTCTAAAAGAAGTGACTAAATTAAATTAGTACTAACTTAATGTATCTAGATGTTATTATTATTTAAAAAGACAAAAAAGAAAAGTAAGTCATATAAAATGAGACATAGAGAGTACCATCCTTCGCTTTTATATTTTAAGTCATATAAAATGAGACATAGAGAGTACCATCCTTCGCTTTTATATTTTTTTTGTCCTTATTTAGCGTGAATTATTAGTTTTATATCTGAACCATTAACAAATTAAAAACACTTCTTTACTTGACTTTAGTTAGTCAAGTAGATGAGCGTTTTTAAAACTATCAATCATATGTGAACAAATCAAATAATTTATGTCAAGTTTAAGAATCTTTTCAATATTTATCTCTAGAAATGACTAAAATAATCCTTAATATTTGAAAATAGATCCAAAATAATCACCGAAAATATAAATAATAGATTACAATTTAACCTTATACATTTATATCGAATTAAAGATAAAAAATTTTTATACCTCCTATTAATCCCCTTTTCCATACTTTACTTTAAATATAATATATATCTAACAAAAAATAAATATTAAAATTAATTTAAAAAATCAAAATTATTCGATACATATTTTAGACACCATTGTAATTTGTGAAAATTACCCAAAAATCTTGAGTGACGATATGATACTAAAAAGGTGAGTAAAATGTATAACAAAGATCTCAATTATTAATTAGTGAGCACAAAAGTTATGTAAAAAGTGACGATGCTTGTGCTTTAAGCATGTTACACCTCGGACCACATTTACAAAAGCATTTCCTTCATAGGGTGGTAAACTTAATTGAATCGTAGTCAGTGGTGGAGCCTGAATTTTTAATAAATTTTAAAATTAAAAAGAATAAAATATGGACTAGTCGAAGGGAGTTCGATATATATTATATACATTTAAAAAATAATTTTAACTATGTATATATAGTAATATTTTCCGCTGAAGGGGGTTCGGTTGAACTCTTAAAGATATGCTAGTTCCGCCCTTGTAGTTATCGAAGTGAAGTTATAAATTGAAATTTATAAATTTAAAACTTTAGATATTTTTTAAAGTTGATTTTTCAAAAAAAATATATAATATTGAAATTATAGCTATTGATTTCAGTCTAATTCACAAACTCTATACTAGCTTGGTCTATGACCATTTGATTCTTTGGTTTATAATTATTAACGATTTATAATATCCAGGCAAAAATAATTAATTTTTTATTATAGAAATAATTTATGTAATAAAATAAAAATTAAGTGTTTGTTTATAAAATTGTCTTTATATAGTGTAAAATATGATAATATTTGTATAGTGTTGTTTGAAAGTTTTTTTTGATTAGTTTTAAATGCATTTGTGAGACTTATAATCACTTTAGATTTGTAAAAACTAAAATTTTAGCATTTCACAAGGTCTGTAACTAATTTTAAAAAGGATATAATCAATTCCTTTTTATTATTGTTTCAATATGATTGTCTTTTTTTTTTAAAAAAAAATAGTGTTATCACTATCTTCTTCTCATTATCTCGTAATCTAATTCATCGTTAAATATCTATTTGTGATATATAAGAATGGAAAAAGTGAAAAGAAAATTAACTAAATTTTAACAAATGGTAACCAATGACATTACCGAGTTCTATTAGCATTAGTCCAACTAAGGTAAACCTCTACATGAAAAAAATTCTTTTAAGTCATTACATACTTTTTTTTCACTCACATCGGCACTTGTTTCGGAACTAGTGTAAGGTAAATATTTTTAAGGGGAGAGAGTTATAATACCTCTAAAATAGTAGACCAACTTTCGCATGTCGATGCACCATTTCTTTATTACTATTGTATGTTTTACTCTTATAAGAATTTGAAATTTTGTAATATTTGCGACCTCACTAAGCATAAATTGTGATAGTAATTTAAAGCACTGTATGGAGATATTTACGTAATTTGATTAATTATAATTACATATAAATTGAAAGTGTTTATATCGAGTATATACATGTAGGTGTATATGTATGCATTTTGGGCAGCACACAATAATTTGAACAACACCTTTTTGTGACAACTATATATTAAGCTTCACTCTTGAGATTGTATTTTGATACCTCCTCTTGTGATTTTCGTTACAATTGAAGACTAAAAACCTTACTAATTTTTTCAACAATAATTTTTCTAAATAAGAAACATGATACATAATTTAGAGGATAGCGTTATAAATAATCTTCTTCTTAGAGCTATTTTTACTATCATCTCGCTAATCATTCAACAAAAAATATTACTAGTATTAAGTATCTTATTAATATGAAAGTTCCTTCTTTTTTTATAATTATCAATGAAAAAAATATATATTTTAGAACGAATTCTTTTTGAAAACCTGGAATTATTTTGTTATTTTATTTTGTGTTTTATATACTCTAGTTAACTAGTATACAAAAAATTCAAAAAAGTACGAGCCAATTTATATTATTTTGCTTGTTTTAATTTATAATTTTGTGATCAATTATTTCTTATAACTTTATTTTTATTGTACTTTTTAAATAATTCATGTGACACAAATCATAATAATTCATGGAAAGCACACGTCAACCGTGACGTTTTATATACTTCTTCCATTTTAACTAACGATACCATGGGATGATAAAATCTATAATTAAATTTTAGTTTATACTCATTGCTTAACGTTTTTAGCATATTTAATGATGATGTTTTTAATGCGTTCTATGATTAAATTTTTTAATTCTATATTTACTAAACAAAATACAACTTTGATTAAAATATTATAAAATCATTTCTTGTTATAAAATAAGTTTAATATTTATAATAGTATATATCATTGATATTTGTTCTTTTTTGTAATTTAACATTTGAAAAATACTTTTTGAAATGAAGATAATTTTATCGATAATATTTTTCATGCTTATTTTGTTAAATTGAGTATTCATCCTCTATTCATTAGAATTGAAAAATTACATATCTATACTATTAAATTAAATTGTTTTCAAAATATAGTAAAAAAAAATGTTTCGAAATACTATTTGAATCTTATTTATTTTTAAAGTATATAAATACTTTGAATTTTTTGTAGACGAATAACAAAATCAACAAAATCTCTGAAATCATTTCAAATATTGAACCTTGGACTCCGAATTATTTTTTTTTCTATATTAATACTATATAATACTAGTGTTAGCCAGCGAACCGTTACATTTTTATTTTTTTTAGCAATAACTATAATTGAATCCTCCTCCATTGATGAAGAATTCAGGTATTTGTAAGAAGATTAGGGTTTGATCCGACTGATAATATCAAAGATGGATGAAGCCAAGACGTTGGCTCAACAGCAGCAGCAGCTAATGATGCAACAACAACAACAGCAGCAGCAGCAGCTACTCCTATTGCAGCAGTTCCAGCGTCAGAAGCAGCAGCAGCAGCAGGATGCGATGGCTCGATTCCCTTCGAACATTGATGTTCATCTCCGTCCTCAACAGCTCCTTCATCGCCCCCTTACCCCTCTTCAATCACAGAACCCGAATTCAAACCCTAACCCTAACCCTAGCTCTAGCAATAATCCGTCAAGCCAGATCCCCAATCTACAAAACCCGGGTACTTCCCAACAACAACAACAGCAGCAGCAGCAGCAGAAGTTGACACGGGTTGCCCCGGAATCGAACCGGGTGGAGCTCCAGATGGCTTACCACGACGCTTGGCGAGTTTGCCATCCTGATTTTAAGCGTCCTTTCTCTTCTCTTGAAGATGCCTGCGAAAGGTGCGGTCTTCTGGCCTCTTACTATTAACTTTTGTAGATTAGAAATGACTTTTGAGTAGATGAAAAAAAGTAATTTTTTTTTTCAAAGTGAAAAATGATATATTTATGTTTTGCGCAAATGCAAATTGAAGTTGTTTTTTATTTTTTGGGAGTAATTTGGAGTGAAAAACAATTTTTTTGGTAGAGAAAAAACATGGTTTTACTGCATTTTTGGACGTCCATGATTTTATGTTCTAAGTGGGATACACTGGGTATGTTGTTGTTGTATTTTTTTCTGGTTTCATGTTATCCAAAACGTCTATTTGTACAACTTCTGTTTTTAGCTGATCTATGGGAGGTTGAAGGCATCCAAATTCATCTCATGCTTATAAATGTTGAGAAAAAAAATATTATAGGGGTAGGACAAGGCAAAGATGTGAGTAGCTATTTTCATATTCCATTCACATTTACTCGTACCATTTGAACTTCAATATGCAATTAGGGATAGGTTCTAAAACAACAGTGCATGCTTCCATCTGTGCTAGAGTCCTTGTTCTTATATGAGCAAATATCCAATTGCGGAGCAGGTATGCTTTTGTTTAGGAATATATTGCTGTTACATTGTAAAGAAGTTGTAGTATCCATATATCCGCTTATGGTTATATCTTGTTATATTTTAGCAGATATAATTTATATGTCGTGTCTGTTACTATTAGTATGCTTACTATGCTAAACAAGTGGTTTGTACTGTTTAGTATGAAGATCCAAGAAGAGTAGCTTCCATGGCCCTTTGAAGTGGCCTGGTATTTTCATTAGTCACAAGTTGAAAAAGACATATATTTTGATCTATTTATCAACCCCCCAAAAAAGAGATAATAATGTGAGAAGTTGGAGCACGTGGTCCAAAAAATTATCTCGACTCACTCCCAGATTAGTTATTGGATATATCAAACCCTATATTAATATTCAGAGGATTCATTATAGTTAGACATGAGCTCGTTTGGATTGACTTAAAAGAGTAGCTTTTAAGTCAAAAATAAGAAATCAAACTTAATGATTTTAAGTCAAGAACTAAGTAGTAGGGGAGGCCTACTTTTGTTCTTTAACTTAGTTTAAGTCATTTTAAACTTATTTTGAGCTATTTTTAATCTTGCCAAACACTTCCTAACTTATTTCAAGATATTTTTATATTTGCCAAACACTTCAAGAAGTCAAAATCTAACTTAAAAGTAGGTTTGACAAAATTTTAAGCCAATCCAAACACCATCTATGTCACCTCATCAAGTGGATGGCACTTGACAAACCTGCCTGTTGGCTGTGTTCATTTCTGGTATTTTTTAACAAGGTCAAGTGTTTTTTGAAAAATGGAGTTGTATTTTTTTGTTGCAGTTTTAGTGTAAACAGGCCCTTTGCAGAAGATGTAGATTCTGCAATTGACATTATTGGGTCACTGTAACCTGTCCAGGAATAGGTTTTTTATTTTTGGGGGGTTCCTGTGACTATGTTTCACTTAGCATAATCTTTGTGCTAGGGGTTCTCTTTTGTATAAAATATAGAAAAAAATCATCAGCTAGAGTTATTGAGAAGTACATGCTGAACACTTTAAATACTCCTAAATATTCACTATGTAGCAGGAGAATCACTGAACTCCCTTTGATGACCGTATAGTATACATCTTTGCACCTATGTAAAGTAGTTTGAAGCTTTGATAGGCATAGGAGGATGTACTTAACCCTTCAGGGTGGCCCAGTAGTTTGGGCTTGGGACTTCCATGCTGGAGGTCTCAAGTTCGAAACCCCTTGCAAGCAAAAGCAAGGGGTATGCCTTCAGGGTCGAGCTCGTCGCACTTGGGCTTGCCTAGTGCTGGTTACCTCTCCTATGTAGTATGCGAGCTTTTGCATAGTGGGAGGGTTTTACCCTGTGCGCCCCCAAAGGGTAGCGGGTGTGGGTTTCCTTTGAGGATGTATTTAACATACTTCCATGTAGTGCTCTTTTTCTGTTTTCATGAGTTGTCCAGTTGAATATATAAATAGGTCTTAATTATTTCTTGCTTCTAGACAAGCCGTGGAAATACACGAGTTTTTGTCACTTCTTTGAAGCATGTAAATTAAATTGCTTGAGAATGTTTGTTTAACTTTGAACATCCTCAGCTGCCATTCTCTTCATACATGATGTAATTGCAAAAAAGACTCTTACTCTTCTTTTTGTTATTCTATCCTCTGTTCACTATCTCCTCCTTTTAGGGGAGATGTTATAGAGAACTTTTTGAAGGACTCTTTTATTTGATAAAAAGATGGGCTCGAGGGCTTTGACAAAGGTCGAGGGACTTATGACTTAGGTCACAAATATGAGTCCTGTGCTATGCGAACTAAGCCTAGTATTTAAGGGGAGAAGTGTGTTGGTGGCTATTACCCCCGAGTTTGGAATGCTGCAGTTGATCCTAAGGTTAGTTCAAGCGGGGGATTTCGCGGTCATAGAAATAAAGATTTGACAGAAAGATGTCTTAATTTTTTTTGATAATTTGAATTTTTAGTTTTTCGGGGTTGTCTTTTCCTTTTCAATCTAAGTTCACGATAGAATGGTTTGTCTAATGCTTGCCATTCACTGCTTTATCTCCCAATGGTTAACTCTGCAATGACACAACAATGATTATTGAATCAAAGAACAGCAACTCCTCTTTTTTTGTTATAAAGTCTAGTTAAATTTTTGAGAAAGGTAAAAGTATATGATCATCAGCACAACCTTTGTGCAGGAGTCATATTTATAAATTGCAACAACAAAAGTGTGGCCTTTAGATTTCTTTACACTAAAAATGAAGTAACAACACACAACTAGAAAGTCTAGTCTTTTTAGCTGAGATGTACACTTCTGAGGAGTGGTATCATGAAAAAGGAACTCCAAAGTCCAAACTTTTGTTTCATGACAAATGGTTTTGTGACTTATATAAAGAACATCTGCATATAGTTCCATTTTCTTTGCTCCAGTTCATAGAAGTAGGCAGGGCCATGAGAATCTCTCTCTGTAGTCAGCTTTATTGGTTGCCAAAAGCTACTCCTGAGTCCTGACCGACTAGATCCCATGTTGCTTATCGTAGTATAAATGTATAATCTGTTGATGTTTATTCTTTATACCAACTGGGTAAGATCCTAGCCGTGTTTTCTATTTGTTTTGCTGGGATTAGTACGTGGATTACCTATCAAAAAAGTTATAGATGGCATCTCGCCGATGGTATTGACTTCAGACTTTTTCCTCGTGTCATTTTTTTTAGGCTTCTGCCTTACCATGTGGTGGCAGACTATGAAGCAGAGGAGGATGATAAGATCCTCGATTCAGACACTAGTGGCCAAATGCTCTCTCGTTCACAGCAGTGGGATCACAACATTGCTGTGAAAGTTTCAGAGTTTACTGCAACATTTGAGAAACAAGTGCTTGCGTTTAATATAATTTCCCGCAAGAGAGATGTTGGAGAATTCCGTACCGAGGAGAAACTGATGTTAGAGCAGTCACTGTTGCAAGAAGAGAGGAAAAGCCTGCTTGAATTGAAGACAGAGATGGAGGCCAGGCAAAAGATGGGTCGAGAGACTCATGATCCTAATTTGCAAATGGCAGCTCTTGTTCATGCAGAACAAGCCCGTGCTGAATCACAAGCTCGTGCTGAGATGATGAACCGAGCGCCAATACGAGCTAGTGCACTTGGGCCTAGGGGGAGCAATATTCAAATGGGTAATGATGTCGGTGAGCACGGACAGGAAGTTAGCCCTGATGAAATGATCAACGGTTGGGGTAACAATGGACATAAAGATGAAAAGGAACCATCGGAGGACTTTTTGAATGATGAAGAAACTGATAATGGAGATGTAGGTACTCAGAGTGAGTGGCGTGGAGGTGGGGAGCTGGATCTGAACACAAGATGAATCATACTAGACCTATCGGTGTTTGGCATTTCCATGTGAAAAAGTGAATATTTGTGTCAAAGTTTAAACCACCATAATACTTTGGTGCATTCTGTAACTGATTCTACACTTGAAAGTTGGTAGAAGCTCACCTATTAAGATTAGGATGACTGAAGATATAGTTTTATTATGCGTACACTGGAAATGAGTAATGTCCATCTTTTCTGGAATCTACAGGAAAAATGATATAATTCCTGATATTCAGATATGCCAAAGCTGCATTTTTGGTGAATGCCTCACTGCCTCCAATCTACTGTTAAGGTTTGGCACATTTGATGAAGAACCCCCATGCTTCTCCCCTTTCCTTCACAGTCATTACTTTGTTAAAACGTAATTAGCCAGTTTGACATCTGTGGTGCAAAGAACGATTTGATCTGCATGGTGTTTCTTTTTTAAGAATCTAAGTGAATGAAACACCTCTTTTTTGGAGTGGGTTGTTAGTGTGTCTCTTTCTTTATGAAAATTGAGCCTTTTTTATCCGTACACCTGCACAGACCAAAGCTCTTTTTGCAGGTATAATTAATTACCAGAATTGGTGTTTTGCTGTTGAGCCAGTGAGTCATGTCACTGAAAACACAGGTTACTACTACTATTCAAGACACAAGCTTAGTAGCCATCTGCAGATCCTCTCTACATTTTATTGGGAAGTGAGTTATCATGACGTATCTTTGATTGTGTAATCAAGTTGGATGGAGAATAACTACGTACGACTCTAATCTAGTTGTAATCAGAAAACAAAAAAAATAACAAATGCACTATCACAACAGGAAAATCTTTGTACTTTCATCATTCTCGTGTATAAAAATTATGCAGTATGCAATAAGTAGGTAACTTCAATACAAGTCTTCTATAATTATCCTTTACTTTCTGCATGTATAAAGTTTGGCTCACAGAAAGCAACATAAATGACCCCACAGTTGTATATGATGGAAGTTAGCTCTGAGAGCCTCCACGACCTATTGAAAATCTTGATCAACCAATTTTTTTGCTTACAATAGTTGCACCAGCCTCAGCCATTGAACACTGCAACGATATACTGGCCTTAGTCATCAATTTAATTTCAAAGCTGCAAACGATGCTGCAACATCCATTGCCTCGTCAACCTTTGATATATCAGTTGCCTGGAAGGAACGAAATTTAATCATCATGAATAGAATAGTAACACAAGCAATGTATAAGCAATGGAAGCCATTAAGGTAAAAGATGAATGTCAAGTTTGACAATTCCATAATGCACATCATGTGCTTTTATTTCTTGCCATTCAAAAACTTGAAATGTATGCAACGCAACCATCACAAGTACAGTTAATATGCAACTATTTTGAGCAAGAAATTCAGCCCAAGTCATATTCCAAACTATAGAAACAAGCAGAGCATGAGTTCACATCAAAATTGAGTACAAACCTGGCCTTGGGCGAGACCACCTTTTCCTCCTCCACCCTTACCTCCCAAGGGCTTCAAAGCTGCATTCAACCAATCTTTAACATTCAACTGCTTGCACTTGTCACCTTTCTCAGGTACCCCAGCACAGACCAAAACTTTTTTTGCAGCTTCATCTTTGCTAAATACCAGAACTGCCATACCCTGTTCAGACAATGAAACAGTCATGATTTTTTATATACAAATTAAAGTTTTGAGAGGAGAATTCAAGCACAAGTGATCAAACAACCTTCTGCTCCATGACTTTGACAACTGCTTCACGGACTGCAGCAGTGTCCAAACCCACGCCAATCTGCAAGATGCAGTATGCTTTTCCACCAGAAGCTGCAGCTTCAGCCATTTCTGAGGCAGCTTTGACGGCTTTTTGTATATTCTCAGCAGCTATCTTCTTTTTGGCCTTTATAACTCGATCCTGAAGAAATCATCAGCATATTATTTTTTCTTTCCTACGCAATTTCATTCAACTTCGGACACAACAGAAACAAAACATACCTGGAGGACCGAGAGCTTGGCCTTGAGATCAGTTTTCACAACAGTGGGAATTTGTGCCCTCTCCACAGTAGCATTCAAAGAAGTTACTTTCTGAAATTAAGAAGTTGATGTATGAATCATCAGACAAGGAACAATAGTAGCAGTAAAAAAGGATCAGCCTAGATTAAAAGAGCCTTGGATCAACTTAATTGACAAAGATTAAAGAACAAAAAGATGCTAGGCTGGGACAAATTAGCCAGAAACTATCCAGCTCCAAAACATCCTAACAAGGAAGATACCACGCAGGGGAGAAATTATAAGAAATATATGACTGGGATAAAGTAAATCTTACCAACAGCTCTGTCACATTAAGTTCTTTTCTTCAGTGTTCAATGAAACAAAGAAGACATGCAGTTCTATAACTATATCTCTTTTTGTTAGATATGAGTGGTTAATTAAAGAAGATACATAACTATGTAGCATAAATGCTGAATGAACCAGTGTTACAAAAGGCGAGCGCCTCCTCGCCTTTGGCGAGAGGTGAGGCGAGGCGAGGCGAGGGGTCCTCGCCATTCTCTGCCGAGGCGAGGCGATGGTAAAAAGGCGAGGTATGGCGAGGTGTGGCGCTGTGATGGCGACAGAAAAGGCGCCGCCTTTTTAATTAAAAATATTTGACTTAATATTAAAAATATTAGTCAAAATTAGGGTTTTTTTTTTACTTTTGAAATTTCTGAAACTCCATCGCGACTCTCTCTCTCTCGATTGACTCTCTTCTCTTCTCCTCCATCGCTGTCTCTTCTCCCTCGCTCTCCATCGTTGTCTCTTCTCCTTCGCTCTCCATCGCTGTCAGCTTCTCCTTCTCTCAAGTTGTCCCTCGCTGTCGATTCTGTTCTTCTCCCTCGCCGGCTCACGAGTTCCCTCCGACCCTCACGACTCTCTGTTTTCAGGTATCGTTTTCTCTCTTCTTCAACAATTTTTTTTTCTTCTTCATTTTTTTTTCAGTCAAGTGTTTTTTTGGTGTAAGGCAGTAAAACTGTAAGCACTAAGCAGTGCTTAGTTGCTTACTGCTTTGTGTAAACATTTTTTTTTAAATTATAGGCAGTTAATTAAAAAAAATCTGTCTTTTCCTAATTATTTATTCCAATATTTCTAAACAGCGAATTAATTGAATTTAATAATCAATGGCGGATGCTAGCAAAAAGAGGGACATTTTAGTATCTACTATTGGTTTTTGAATTGAATATTTGCTAATATGTGTTATTGCTATTAAGATTTTGGATAAAATATGCAATTAAATATTTTTAATTTTTGGTATTAATTGGCGCCTTTATTCAAAAAGGCAAGCGCCTCGCCGCTCGCCTCGCCGCGTGGCGAGGCAGGCCCTTGTCGCCTCTCGCCGTCCACAACACTGGAATGAACAAATCATCAAATAGGGAGAACAATAAACGGTCCAGTTTCATGACAGCCGAAGCAGGAAAATACAGTGCAGGGGATCAAATTTAAGAAATAAGTAACAGAATAAAAAATAGATGGTTACTAGGAGCACATTTCCCTGAGAGCAGTATTAAACAAAAAAAAGATGGGACGCAGTCCAATATTTTATTCCCTCTCCACCAGAAACAAAAAAAGTCAAGAATACACCCTCACAGAATATTAACTAAGGGCAAGAAACACTGTACAAAGTGAATTATGGAACTTCAATAAAATGCACAATCTTAAGGAATGATGATGATACTTCCATGGCATAAGCATCAGAACCAATTGAGTTGGCTTGGCACTGACGCATGTAGGAGTTTGATGTTAAGACTTGTAGAAGGTTGGCTCTGTAAGCTATAGTTAGGCAATGAGTGACTACTTTTTGTAAGAATTAGTAGTTAGTGCTAGCCACTATTACCAATCAATTTCACTTCAAATCATCAAGACCAAAAAATTCCACTTCAACAACTCTAATTCTCAATGATTACTCTACAGGTTGTTTTACTTTATGCACAATTTTCAGGGTAAGTTATATGATTCTAACACCTGCTTTTACCAAGGAAAGAAACCAAATAGTACTCAGATTTTACAGAGTCAAGAATAGTGGGCTACACAAGCACTAACCTCTTCCAGCAAGCTTTCATCAGTCTGGGATGCTTCATTTACTTTCTGTTCGAGTGAGGATGCCAAATCAGTGGCCTCAAAAGCACGATAAGTTGTGACAGCAGTAACCCTTCGGATTCCCTTGGCAATTCCCTCCTCAGACATCAGAGCAAATGCCTTAGCTTCTCTTGTATTAGAAATGTGTGTTCCTAAGTATCCATAAATTAGTCAACTGGAACAGACCATAATTCATAATGTACTCCCATAAATAGTATTTAGAGGATAAAAGAAAAATACCACCACAGAGCTCAGCAGAGTAGGATGACCATTCTTCATTTTCTGGATTAGCAAGAAGATCCTCCACTTTCTGACCAATTGACACAATCCGCACAGGATCTGGATACACCTATAACTCCAACAGGGAAAAAGTAAGAACGTTTAAATGTCTGAATAGACAAAAAAGAGGGGCGAAATTGTGAAGGCCTTACCTCACCAAAGACAGCTCGAAGACTTTTTATACTCTTAGCATCAGACAGCTTTGCCTCCTTTGAGAATACATCCAATTCGGACTTAATTTGCTCATTGACAATGGATTCAATTTTTCTTAGCTCTTCCGTCTTTACTGGCTTCCCTGTTCAGGTCATTAGAACGTTATCATTCTTCAGAAAGAAGCACACATCGGCACACTCACGACAACAGAAACAGTCATACAAAAAAAGGCTTACCGTGAGAGAAGTCAAATCTCAATTTTTCAGGAAGAACAATGGAACCTTTCTGGTCAATATGGTCGCCTAGTACTTCCTGCATTAGATCAACAACATTATCATATAATCAGCTCTAGAAAGTAAGGAGATGCTGGAACCTGAATCTCTTTATTTTCTGCCAGAGGAAGTACCTTTAAGGCGAAATTTAACATGTGAGTGCATGTATGATTGGGAGCAATCAATGTACGCCTGTTATAGTCAACCTACTCAATCCCCATCAAAGGATCAAAACGAATAATGTAAGTAAAAAGAGGTAAAACAAATCTGAAAGCTTGCATCATACGGTTGTGGAAGGCCAAGCAGAAAAAAGTCTCACCTTACAAATTACTTTATCACCAACAGAGAACTTGTGTGCCTGTCCACTGAATGATCCAATATGAAGAATGAATCCTCCATAAATTTGAACATTACAAACTTGAAAAGAGCCACTGGGGCTTTCCAGTGAACCAGTGTCGTATATCTGTATCCAAATAGTCAAATAGCTTTATCAGAATCAGGAAAGTAGAGTACAATGTGGCATAAGGAGAAAAAAAGATCTACATCTAACCACAGTTTCCTCTTCACAATCTAGAACTTATCTTGTTGATAAGTTCACGTTCCATAAGAGCTTCACATTTCTTAAATTACAGCACTCTAGTGGAAAGAAGCAAAAAACTTGACAAATGGAAGTATTTTACTATCCTATATGTTTAATTGTCATTGAGACGATGCATAGAGGCTTTCAACAAGAAAGAACACAACAGAAATAAACTATTTAAAAATCGCCCGTCTTTAATGCAGCAAGGAACAAAACTACCAATAAGGTTACACTCTTGGGGGAAACAAGAACGTGATTCCTCAAGTTTCTGAAGAATGTGAAATCCTCACATTGTCACAGCTATCCATAACTTCGCATACTACATTTGATTGACAAGAAAAGAAAAAATAATAGGAGATATCAATTATGTTTCAGGGCTATCCAGGTGAAGCAGGACACTCTGAGAGGCACATTGGCTCTCCAGACATAGTTTCATGGCTTGTCCTCAAGCACACCATTCTGAGAACACAAACTTAAAACCTTCTTTGACTGTGAACTTTCTTTCCTTTGAGCTACCCCATTAGATTCTATCTGGTTCCTGGGCTTCAAAAGTGAAACCCTCCAAAGTGGCAAATCAAAACGAGAATGAGTCATTTTTCCATCTTCCTTCAGATAACCGAGAAATCCCCAAGTGTCGGTGGTGCACAGTTCAAAACTTGGTGGATACTGGGCCGGCATATTCCTCTACCTCTCTCTGCATAAATACAATGGTCCTCGGCAGGGCTACAACACCTGCTTGCACCTAACCAACACATCATGTGTTGCTATTTTACCATTAGACTAAACCCTGGGGGCATTCGAGAGAATCACTTTTGTTTGATTACTTCCCTATATATTTCCAAGAAACACTTCCCTTTAAGTGAACAATTAGCAAATGTTCATCATTGGAGCTTTGCATCCAAATATCTCTACAGTGCAACTTCAGTATAGCAAAGAGTAGACTCATTAATCCCTACATATGTAGGCATTAATTAGTCTCTACTCTTTACTATGCTGAAGTTGCACTGTAGAGCTCACCCCTCTATAAAACATTCTTGTTGAGGTTAATCTATGTGGGTGTGTTGGTGGGTTGGGTGGATACAGAAATTAAATACCATAGGCCCTTTAACCACAACATTACAAAAACTTGGGCTACACCCTCCTCTAGTCCTCATACAGATTATTGATAATAACAATATTGCTATTTTAGTGTCCTTCCAGCAACAAATTTAAGTAGAGTACACATATCATTATGTAACATTTTTCTAACCCAGATATCAAAGAAAAGGAACGCGATTAGTTTCTAAGATCACTTCAGGTCCTAGGCTTTTTATTAGTTAGTCAGTTTTTACCTGACCACCTTGTTCAGCATAGAAACTGGTGCTCTCAAGAATAATACCAACTTCATTCCCAGCTGCTGCACTTTCCAAGAACTCAGTTCCAGTGTAGATAGCTTTTATCTCACTCTCATGATCCTGAATTCAGAAATTCAGAATTAAAACTCTGATGTGAGCACTTTGTTACCATCTCAACAAAAATAATGTGAGCACCAAGGGTTTGGTACTAGAAAAATGTTTTCTTGGAAAATAAATGAATTTTTACTTACTTTCTAGTGTTTATATGCAACTAAAAAAGATATTTTCCAGGAGCATTATATATAATCTAGGAAAACATTGTGGGGATGAGAGTTTGGGGGTGGCGGGGGTTCGGATGGTCAAGGAGGAGTTGGGGGCCATTGGGGAGTGGGGAGAGAAAATAGCTTGGAAGGCCACTATGAAACTTGTTATCCCAACTTCCACCAGGGAAGTCATTTTCTTCCTTTTTAAGGAACTTGGTTTCCTAGAAAAAATGTTTTCCAAAATATTTTGACAAGCCAAACATGAAAAATGGGAAAACATTCACTCCATACTATACACATTAAATAATGATAGTATAATTTTACAGCAGCTGAGACAGCCATTTAGGTTGGGAGAAAATAAAACAAAGAAGTTAAGGAAAACATATCAGACTACAGGTCAGAAAGATAAATTGGCAGGAAATCCAGCAGAGAGAAAAAATATTAATGAACAATTGAGCAAGGATGAAAACATGGTTAATGAAAGGGTAAGAGTGATTAGTTTGTTAACTTAGGGAAAGAAGAGGATGGGGAAGGGAAAGAAGGTTTTGTCCTTGGCTTGAGAAATTGTCATTCAACGCAGATGAAATACAAACGACAACATATAATCATTGAAGCAAGCAACAAATACAAGAAGCCGCTAGTTTTCTAAGGAAAACGAATCAGCAACCTGAGACCAAGTGAACTTGAAAGTATCATTTGTTGCAGCGACCCCTTTCTTGTGCAATGCTGCAGTAGCGTCAGCATCCATGGCAATAGCACCACTGGCATTCTGGTATAAGTTCAAAACATAATGAGGTGTAAGCAAATATCATTAACTTGTAAAGGTAAATTTAATAATATAGTACTTGACTGATGACAACTACTGATGCAACCTGGAAAAATGAGTACAATTTAGCACCTCACTTCATAAGGTGCTTCTCAGCTGTAACCCATTTACCTCCCGCAGCCATTTAAAAAACAACATCTCCACTACTTCTTTCCAGTGTTACAAAGAATAGGTACCATTTCCATGGTAACTCAATCTACCACACTATACATCGCATGTCACCTAAACCCTTAAGTGGTCCATGAGGCTTCATTCTATTGGGAACATGTCCATGTCAAATTCATCCATTTGCATAGCTTCTAAGCTTTTTTTATGACAGTGAGTTCTGCTCTAGCTTGTGTATCTCAAATATCTATTCAGGCATCTGCTTCCTCCCATCATCATAAGAGCCAAATAACCGGCAAGACTTGGACACATGGGAAGAAATAACCAAATGTATTTAAATTTACTGACATTTAAACCCTAATCTCCGAGGTTTGCATGCACTTCATTGATCACTAGGTCAAACCTTTAGGTGCAAGCTTAAGCCTCTAAACTTACTAATATTTTTTAGTACTACTAAACTTGATTTCCCAAGGAACTATTTATTTTCCAGAGAAAATACTCAATTTTGACATGGCTCCAATTTGGTAAACATAAGAATAATCTCTGGCGTCAATTAATTTCTTCAGCCCTCACTATTCAGAATTTCATAACTATTCAAGCTTAAAATGCCCCAAGAAAATTACGTGTGCCTAGATGAAACACTTCCCAACAGCTCAAACAGCAAAGCGGAAATTAACCTAGTTGGGGAGGAGATGAAAAAACAAAAGCAACAAAGAGAACCTTGCTCTGAGCATTTCTTGATCTTTCCCTGGCAGCATCCATAGCAACATTAAAACCATCAACATCAACAACCAAGCCTCGTTCCTCTGCCATTAACTGAGACAAAAAGGTTTAATTTGTTTTCATCACTGAGAAATGAATTAACCGGTTAAAGCACTATTTACCTGGGTCAAATCTAATGGAAATCCGTAAGTGTCCCACAAGACAAATGCCTCCTGCACATCACAAGAGAAGTAAGAAGAAGAATTAAAGACAGATGAGATACCAAGTCGTCCAGAGCTAACAAAAGAAAGTTGGATTTTGAAGTGCATGAAAGGTACAATAATGAATATCTAAAGCAGAAAAAGAATTGCACAGTTACTGGACAAAATTTGATAAGTTGAAATCAATCACTTGAAAACTGACTAATAACAACATTCCATCTATTTGCCTGCAGTTAAGACTACCCATTTTTCTGTTTTTTTGGGAGAGTATTTATTTTATGAAAATTGAAATTTAATCTTTATACGGATGCCAACGGTGTCATATCATAGGCCTCTGCTCAATAGGTGAATGTGAAGCGCACACAGAAAATGAGCAATATGCAGCCAAATACTAGTGAAGAAAAAATTAAGAAGATAAATACCTTTAAAGTAGAAATATTGTTTTATGAAGACCATAAGGTATGTAAAGCAGAATACAAGAGAAGAGAAGAAAACCTATAAATTGAATCATGTTGATAGAATGAGTGAATGACAACATTTAATGTTTATCTTATGCATTAGTAGCTAGCCATGAGCTAAATAAACATCTTTACTTCTGGAATCAAATACTAGCATCTTATTGATTAAAAAGTTTTAGGTGCTATATACAAAATATTCCCGATTTCATTGGAAGTGCAGTTGATAAATTTCAACACCATAATTCTGCCAAATCCTTATGGATGACCGTTTGACCCAATTTAAGTCTTCAATACAATCCAAACTGATGCCATAATATTCTTCTTGATCACAACTCACGTCCTGTTTGTTTTCCCAGGTCTTGAGGAAATAACAAAAGTGAAGCTTCATTACTTCTATGTTATAATAACAGACACGGTTGAGAAACTGCATGTAACCTATACAAACTAATCTGTACGACATCCCGCACCTGAAATACCAGCTAAGGTCGTATAACAAGCTGAAATTTTACTCATAAGTTTCAATTGAATGTCCACATTTCCTTCTAGATCAATGGTTTTCTATACAAAGGGGACTTCTTAAATAACTTATGTTCCATGCAAAGTACCATCAGACCCACAGTTATTCCCATCAGTATAACTTCTGTCTATTCTATTCAAGAAAAACAAAAAAAGAAGAGACATTATGGTTCTACATGTACCTCACTAAATACAACACAACCCAATCAATTTGAATTAGAGGCACTGGACACTAACTGGGATTTGAGATGATCTGAGTATTAAGTATAAATTAAGAGCACAAATAAGATATTGAATTAGAAGGAATTTGGCTGATTTCTCCGTCACAAGTTGTAAATGGACAGTATGCTTGCCTGACCACTAAATTGCTTTCCTTGAACCTCTTGAGCTGCCTTCTTAAATTTCTCGATTCCCTGAAGAAAGAAGTTGGATAAAAAGAGAAAAAAATTAGAAGACAAAACAATAGCAAAATAAGTAATCATTCTCCTCCAATCAGGAGCAAACAAGGAGCAAGAACCGCTCCATCAGAAGTCATGAGTAGCATTTACCACCCAATTTTGTCAAATACAGTTGTAAGAGAGAATCATATCATTAAGCTGAGCATATAGACAAGAAAAGGTTTAGATGTGAAGAAGACAGGTAGTTTAACAATTCCATTACTCGTGTCAACAGAGCACTGAACACAGGTGTAACAAAATTGTAACAGAAAGAAAATAGTTCTACAGAATTGATATTCCCCGGGAAGCTCACAAAATCGTTACAAATTTCAGTTGAATGCTAATTATATTTCTTTCATTTAGTATTAAGCCATCACCTATACAGTTATCAATATGCAGAGAAGTGTTCCAACAGTATCAGTGGTAATAGCGCCTTCAACTCAATCCTATTAGCAAATTGTTTATCATGGAGTTAGTATTACATATGATTTTCCTCAAATAGCTATCAGGATAATATCTGCATACTTCCATTATCTCAGGAAAGAGAAAATCAACAGCAAAGAATCACCAATATAAGAAGACAGCATCTACAGGCTCAATGACTGTTTTGGACAGTTGATATGCAGAATACAAATTACAGTATTTCTTTTTTTTTTTTTTTGAAACAGGTAACTTTGTATATTACTACAACCAGAACATAGGCAATACTGAGGCATATTTACAATAAGATCATCGGATCCAGCTATCTGAACCTAAATTGAGTCTAGTACATCAATGAGGGGGATAGTGTCATTGGAGTATAATTGAGTACACCAAAAACACAGAAGCAACAAACAATTGAACTTGACTTTTTGCAAGCTATTTTCTATACTATCAAAACATCTGGAGTTTCTAGACTTGATTCCTTTCTTATATTACAAAGAAGCTTACATGAAGCAATGTCCTTCCAAAGCAAGTTTCTTCATCAGCAATGATATCCCTTATATGTGTCTCACGCAACTTCAGCTCTGGGAAGACATCACCCATAACTTCTACCACCACCTTCACAAGGCTACTCTCAACATAAAGCAGAGTGTAAATAATACATTGATCTCTAGAGAGGATATAGCACAGAACTGCTAAATATCAAATAAACCCTTTTTTGTAGGCCCAAAAGATAATGAGACTGGCAAATTTCGAAGTACTTCCGCATACCTGCTGAAAAATCCTTGTTGCGCTTTCAAAACCTCTGTACCATAGCGCACTGCTCGACGTAGAATGCGTCTGAGGACATATTCACGGCCTTCATTCCCTGCAAAACAAGAAAATGTGAACATTAGACTTACCAAAGAACAAAACCAGACACTGCTATTTGGCCTAAAACGTTGTAAACTGTCAGAAGCTCCTTGAAAATACTAGAATCCATACTTCTCTACCAAGCATGGAAAGTCATAGAACCCAAATTTCAAATTAAAATGGATGCACATCATTATAACAGAACGTGTAGGTTTCAAGTAACAGCAGGTGAAGGAAATAGGAGAAAGTATTAGACAACAAATTCACCAGACACAAACTGTAAAATACAAACCATCTTGAAACAAAAAGTGACTGCAAACTCATTCATTATACAAGATTTGAATCTCCACAACAAAACAAACACCAATAAGATTATACATATAATGAATGTTATCACACCTAAAAACTTTTACAAGTAATCAAAACTTTTGACACCATAACATAGTACTAATGTAGGGAGTCAACCAAAACAGGAGAGAAACGATTTTGAACAACCCTAAGCACTAGCTGATGGACCAGACTAACAAGAATCTACCTGGGCAAGAACCATCAGCAATGGCAAAAGAGAGAGTTCGAATGTGGTCAGCAACAACTCTATAGGCCATATCAACATTGTCCACATCATCAGCTCCAACTTTGCCAGAGTACGGACGAGCTCCAGTTGCCTATTAAAAGATTGAAATATCAATTTAGGAGAATAGGTTAGATAAGTATAGCAAAACGAAAATTTCAGTAACACAATTCAGGCTCAGGACCAGTCAGTTCAGGACGAGTTTTTTTTTCTCATCTGGTATAACGCAGGACTTCAAAACCACCAGTCAAGAAGTCAACGGAGGCTCTTCCCCACTTTGCTTCCTACATGAATCGAATCCCAACCTCTTAACTAGAAGTTGAGTGCTCTTGCCAGTAGCCATTATTTTACAGAAAATTCGCCTCGATAATCCTAAAATTTCTGTTTAAGCTAATTTTGTAAATAAAAAGTAAAATACTATGGAAAATAATGTATCAACCACGTTAAAGTGGTTACACAACATTTTTCAAAATAAATGTAGAGATTTTACAATCTTTAGAATTTTCTTTAAAGCATTACTTGAATAAGTATTTACATCAGGGCCACTGAATCACTAAAAATCCTATTTGCGCGAGAAATAATATGGAAAATAAAACTCAATAAAGAGGAATTAGAATAACGTCAGTCATGACATAAATGGGTGAATTCATGAAAGGCCATCATAGAAATAGTCCGTTTACAGTTTACCCAAAGCAATGAGGAAATGTATATGCTAGGTGGCTCAAGAGAACTGCAAATCAATAAAATCGAATTTCAAAAAGATAACATGTTCATATTACCTTTTGTATAGCATCAAATATGGGTAAGAACACATCAGTATCATAATTGCTCATCTTGTTCTGGAGGATAGAGGTTAGTCTTTCAAAACCCATTCCAGTATCAACATGCTTAGCTGGAAGAGGTTTCAAAGAACCATCAGCTTCCCTATTAAACTGCAAAAGACAGACAAGAGTTAAAACAAAGCTTCCCAATGAGAAACAAAAACTTGGGAGATAATAGTACCTGAATAAAGACAAGGTTCCATATCTCAATCACAGTGGGATCATCATTATTAACAAATGATGCAGCATCACGATTCCCAATTCTATCGAAGTGTATTTCGGTGCAGGGTCCGCAAGGTCCAGTATCACCCATCTCCCAAAAGTTGTCCTACTCAAAGCACAAAGTGTAATGAAAAAATCTGAACTTAGCTCAAAGAAATTAAATCATTTGTACAAGAAAGGAAGTTCTCGTGTCAACATACTGGAAGACAATTCTCATTGATTGGAAGTGTTCCTTAAGAACAATGGTTATTGTAGATCAATTACTCAAAACCTTTAAAAACATCTAATTCATATGACAAAAACAGCTTATAGAAATTTGAGTTGCTTCTTTTTTTTCTTTTCTTTAACGATGGAATTTTTTCTTTCAAATTCCAAAGCTCAATGGTTATTGTACATCAATTACTCAAAACCTCTAAAAACATCTAATTCATAAATTTGAGTTGCTTCTTTTTTTTTTTTGTTTTGTTTTTTACTTTTCTTTAACGAGGCAATTTGTTATTTCAAATTCCATAACTCAACGAGTAACGCCCCCCCTCCCCACCTTCTTTGCCCTACTCCACCTAAATGATGAACACAACTTCTTAATTTTCTTATCAGAAAAAAGGATACTTAATGTTTACAAGGGAAAATGTTACTTATCATCGCCCTCAAAAGTTCATATGCTTCGATGAATATGATGCTCTTCTCCACTTGTGAATGATAAGTACCACAATTTTGCTTCTTTTATCAGCATAAAGGACACTTGCATTCTTATAAGGCGAAAATGACACTTACCACTGCCCTTACCTTACATCATCAAAAAATTTGTCCAAATTGAGAGGTCTTAAAAGTTGCACATGCTTCTAAAGATTTAATAAGATTCACTGGTTTCAAAAATATCAAGTATACTAAGAAAATTACCTCATTGAAGATTCAGTTTTGAATTAACATAGCACCAAACAGAAAATGATGAATTTGAGCAAGATGACAAATTGGAGATACAGTGCGATAACATACTTTGCAGTCGAAAGGCAACACCCTGCTAGGAGGAAGGAACTTAAGCCATAGGTCTCTAGCTTCATTATCCGCTGGAAGGCCAGATTTTTCATCACCTCCAAAATAAGTGGCATAAATCCGTTCACTTGGCAGTTTATATACCTGGACAAAAACCATCAAACAAGGGGAAACACTTGAACAAGTCAGCATCCTACCATTTCTTGATCAAACAGCATATATGCAAGGATCCCAACTGACTCTGAACAAGAACATTACTAACTATTAATGAGGTTAAAACTTGCCTGGGTAAGTAGTTCCCAGGCCCATCCAATTGCCTCCTTCTTGAAATAATCCCCAAATGACCAATTACCAAGCATCTCAAAGAATGTGTGATGGTAAGTATCCTTACCAACATCATCAAGATCATTATGCTTGCCACCAGCACGAATACACTTCTGTGTATCGCAGGCACGCTTAAGTTTACTCAACGGACTATTAGGGTCAACAATACCCAAGAAAATAGGCTTAAACTGATTCATCCCTGCACGAAAAAACAAACTTTATCTATTCAACCCCAAAAAAAACAACAAAAACAACATTCCAAGTACTGTACAATAGTGAAGGAAAAACGAACCAGCATTAGCGAATAGAAGAGTAGGGTCATTATGAGGAACTACAGGACTGGATTGAACCTCTTTATGATCTTTCCCTTGGAAGAAGCTGATAAAAGTCTGCCGGACCTTATTGGCCGGCCAATCCAATACTTCCGGCTGAGAACCCATCGGCTTTGAAACAGAAAAGGTACGTGTGAAATTAAACAGCCGTCCACTCACCGCCGGCGACGGAGGAAGCAGCAAGGCGGCGGAAGAAGGAAGTGTGGCAGCTCTGTAGTAGTAGGGTAAAGCTAAGGCAATACAACGCCAAGTCGAGCCGTCAATTGAAACCCTCATCCATTCCTTCAAATATAAAATGATAAAATGCTTATATTCAGACGTGGTGTTGACACAGATGTAATTATAATATAAAAAAAATAAAAAATGAATGTTACAAATTAACAAACATTAATGTTTCCATTTTTGGCCAATTAATTCCAACATTTATTTTCAAAAAAAAACATTATTGATAACTTTTTCTAGTTAAAAATTTTATTATGTGATTGGATATAATCTTTTATTTATAAATGGAAGGCTTTATTAATCTCTCTATTGGTTTTTCTTTTTAGTTCGAAAATGGATTTGATTTATTTCACTTATGAATTAGAATTCATAGTAAAAAAAAATTTATTCATCGAAGTTTATCCTATTCTCTATTGAAATCATTCTCTTTGGATTACAATGATTTTAGACTTTTAAGTATCATTCTCTCGTCTTACTATTTTATATCTTAAATATTTAAGAATGTTTTTTAATTTAAAGCAGTATTAATTTAGGTCTACTTGACTAATAGAAATGCTTTGAGTGGTAGCCCATTAGTCGTGACCTAATTGCTGATTTAGTTAAATGTATTCCAACGGATTTTATAATAAGATTTTGTGATATTCTTTTAAGAAAAGAAGCACCCGATTCTAACAAATTTGCCTTATCCTTGTTACACCTAAGATAATAAATCTTCCAATATATCAAGAGATTATTTTATTTTGTGTTTATTTGTTCTTAATTTACTTTATTCTATAATAAGTTATTTCTTTTATTCTACAATAAGTTATTTCGTATAAAAGGCGAGATAAAATAATTCTATGAACCATAAAATATCCCAACCTATCCCATGGCACAACCAAATGACCCCTTAAGTTTAAGATCAATAATGATATTTCATTTGTTGTAAAGCCAAAATAAAAACACTTGCATTTCTTTACCTCCAAATAATCCATCATACAAAAGGAAGAAGCTAAGAGACAACCATTTTTTGCCATGAAACAAGAAAATTCACAATATCTTTTATGACATACACCAACTAATTCCCAAAATATTAATTGAAGAGAAGATGCCAAATTTAACAAATGAAATTACAGTATAGTTGCAATTGCAACCTGGCCCTAAATAATGTTCACTTACAATGCATGTAATAAGTTACATAGACACTGTGGCAAGAGTTGCACATTTCTCTACCTCAAAAAGTTAATAATGAAACAGTATGCAATTCCAAGGTTTGAAGTCACATAACTAGGATCCGTCTATACTGAATTTCTCGTCATACCTATCCTACGATCATAGAATCAAGAAAACATCTACCAAAACTGGGTTACTGTTGCTCCAACAACAATAACCATTCCTGCAAAATCCTGAATCTAGAATATATCATGCAAACACTCACATGATGACTCCTTCAACATTGTTAAGAGCCTTCTTTGCAATCTTGAATTTATCTGCCAGAGACTTTTGGCTATCAATGACATACTTGCGGATAAAGAAGACAATCCCATCACGAAGTGATTCATACTCTGGCAAAAGAGCAATTCGAGTAAAGATGTTCCAGACAAGCTTTTCAGGAAACTCCAAGATAGTCTCAAATAGCATCCGAAAGTGCATGATTCTTTTTGGAGTCAATTGTGAAGAATCACTGAGATCAACAGCCTTCAGTACAGCAAGTGAAAGGCTAAAAGAAGCAACCATCTCTGCAACAAACTTGGATAAGTGCATTGATCTGATCAGCTGCATCTGATCAAGCTCCTTGAAATGATCCCACAGACAGTACTGCAAGTAACAATGGATTAGCATGGTTATGGTTTTGAGATAAGTATAATACAGTGCTTTTGGAACTAGACATACTTGATAATATTGCACTACTTTAAGGAGGTTAGCACATACAATATTCTTGGGTGCAAACATCAGTTCATGCGAGTACCATATTTCAAATGATTCTCAAGCATGATAATTCTGACCACTCCAATAAAATGGGATATGAGAACTATGGTGTAGAGAAAGAGAAAACTGTCTGTATATAGTTCTCAAATTCATCCTCCATACCTAAAATGAGCATATGATCTCAAATACAGATTATTCTCAGAGCATAACAATTGTGGCCACTATGATAAAAAGGAAAACAAGGACCAATGGTGTGTGACAGAAAAGGAGTAAAAACTGTCTTGAGATAGTCTCATTGTATCCGTCCTACATTACCAAAATGAGCATATGATTTCAAAATATAATTTTATGTGCCAAGAAAATTCTTGAACCACCAGAATGTCTCAATTTAACCCACTATTAACTTGTGTCACAGGTCAGAAATTGACTTCGAACTTTAATTGCATCAAATGCAATCAGGAAACAAAAATCAAAAGAAATTTCACTGTTCATACTTCATATAGTGTAAGAAGCACTTCATTTGTCTTTTCCTCTTCTCCTTTTCCTGACATGTGATAAGATGAGGGGTGTATTTGTATGAGGGACAATCACTATGGTGTGGAAGTGGGGCGTGACTGTGGAGGAGATGATTAATGTGGAATGCTACTTATGGAACTTGTTTTCCCTACTACTAGAACTGAAGTCTTTTTCCTAAATTCCTAAAGAAAATGTTTTCTATAATATCTTGACCAACCAAACATGAGAAAACTGAAAAATATTTTACACTCATAATAAATACACACGAGATGTAGTTTTTCCCTTTCTAGAAATCACGTAATGTAATAAATAAACTTTTTGTCCCCAGCTTTGCCGAGTGCAGAAGACCGTGTAACATAACTTCTCAAGATGCATTTAAGCAGAAGGCATACCTGCAGGGTGAACTTATTGTTTTTATCATGGCTGCATAACTTGGAAGCTAGAGCACAATAGTATTTGTTAAAAGCTTTCTCCTGTAAACAGCATTCCACCAAAACTCTTATGATTTCCCTATCCTGCATGTAAAAATATTAAAGAATCTGCACACCGGAAGCACAACAATGAATAGCAGGGAATTCAACCAACAGTTGCCAACCTGCTTGCCTTGCAAATCTAATCTTAGAAGTTTCTCAAATGCATCTATATAGTCCTCCCCACTCATTATTACGCAGAAAATTGCCCTTCTTGCATCAGTATTCATCCTCTGAGCAGCAGCAAGCTGGAGCATCTTTTGAGCCTCAGTGACCTCCAAATCAATTGTGCTGGCAACATCTTGAACATCAGTTGTGGAATCAATATTTCCAGACATCCACCACTGGCCTCTCTTGTCAGGATCAATCAGCTTGCTCCACTTTAACCCTCGAATCAATATATCAACTACTCTGAGCTGCAAGTAAGATAACAAGAAGAGATTAGCATGCTAAGGATGATAGAAATGATGAGACAATGTAGAGTGATGATCTAAGGAATTTCAAATTTCATGGAACTTGGCAGCTAACTACCATCATTTATTGTTTTAATCTATCGAAATAACAAAAGCATAGTAGTGAAACTTATGCACTATAACATCTTTGGCCCTCCACGTTTATCTACCGCAGAACTACCCAATCTTGCAAAAATAGTGTTCTGCAATTGTATTACTTGATCAACAAATATATATGTATTAGTTCCACTAGTGTGAAAGCCAGCACATATTCACTAGATTTGAAACGCTATCTTCAGCACAACGTACCAAATTTTGCATTTAAGTGCAACAAAGATTGGACGTAATATGTGGATTATATTTCTCGATTGAATATCTTGTTGAGAATCAAGAGAAAACATCAAACCAGGAGCTTTTAAACAATTTCTCAAAAATCCCACATACGGATTTAATTAACCTATCGGATACAGTAAAAAAAACATGAGATCTTTTAGTACTCATACAAGAACTAAATTTGTTGTTCCGAAAATAAAGACACTGGAAGAGAGGGGCGATCAGTTCAACCATCTAGATACTGGCTCAGAAAGAAGAGCTTTCTATTACTATACCTTAGAAGAGTGATCGTACCTAATAACTGAAGGGATAAAACATACCTTTTTTCTCAATAAATAAAAGACACCCATCATTCAAAGGAATCAGCTTCTTTCACGAATGAAACAATAAAGGATTTGGTTAACAATACATATTAAGTGATAATTTGACAATTGGAGAATGAAAGCAAGTTAGAGAGTTGAGAATTTGTGGGAGAAAACTAGCAAGCTCCTAAGCCTAATCCCATCCGAGGAGCCAACCGTTCTCCAATATCTCATATAAGCACTGATCAGAGACAATTACACCCATAACAATAAGAAGAGGAGTAGAACATTCAATGCTTGCTTAATTTACACGATTTTCCATAGCAATCTCAAGGTATAGTTTGCGGTTATTCCATTTTTTTAATCTTCATATTCTAACTCGGTTGCAATTGAAGGAGAGTGTTGCGTGACTGGTCAAAACCTATCTTTATTATTTCCCAAGGAAGACTACCGTGTCTATTTTATAAGATAGATGAAAACAACCTTACAAAGGTCACCCCAGATCAAATGTGCCAATAGATAATTATTTGACTAAAACAGCTGAATCCAACAAGCACCTGTTGTAGCCATTTCTTTATTCGGGTAAGCTGCAAGGTCTCCTCCTTCGTCCTTTTTTTATTGTTTTTGATATCACATATCATCTCAAGCATGAATTCCATCTGTCACAAAACCAGTACGTGTAAATATAGATTAATGTGGTTCCAGAAATTACGTGGTTAGCTGAGACAGAATAAGAAGCAATCTGCATAAGAAAGCATTAACATACCCTTTTCCCCATACTGTTTGATTGTCCTTCCCCAGATGAGGATTTCAATTCATTCACCCTATTCTGAACGCTAACTATAAAATTCTTCATGCCAACAGGATCATCACCTCTCAATTTCATCCCACAAGCTGTTCAGTAAAAGCACATACGCATAATCATTTAATATTCAGACTAGTCAGAATTGGAAAAGAATCTTGGTGCAATCTGGTTATAGTAAATGATGTCGATGGAATGTCAGACACAATAGAGGGGTTGCATAACCTGTAATTATGCCTATTGCACTGGCTTAGTGTCACATATGAAGCATACAAAAGTTAGCAAAACACAAGTTCCTTCTTTAAGTTAGAAATTAATTGCCTGATTTAGAAAAACAACTTATTTGTGTGTTGAAAAGAAAAACCATATGCTACAAGGGAAAAAGGGGAATAGTTAAGGCCTTGAATTAACAGCACCTAGCAACTCATGAATAATTTGTTGAAATTTCTCTGGAATAGGGAACAGACATGGGGCAAGAGTAAAGAAGGAGAAATACTTGGATGACTGATCATTCCAACAAAGAAAGACAAGTCTTTAAGGTAAATTTATTACCTTGAAGCACTGTCAATATGGTAGAAACATCCACTTCTGTCAGTCTCTTGCTCAATGTCACCAAGAAATCATATATCAAGTCACTAAGAAGAATAAGAAATATAATTAAATTAATGAGGGTTCAAATATATGAAATTAGCAATAGATTAAGCGTTCTTGCTTCTACAGGGATTCATATCATGATTAAAATATAAAATAATAATTTTAGAAAAAACAAAAGAGGACAGAAGTTACCAAATTCACTGCAGTTGTGGTTACTGTTTTGAGAGCCAAGTAAGATGGTGCTCCTTTTTGTTACTCTCATAAATTATTAAGGTAGAACATACAAGGCATGCAAGGAAGGGTAAGAGGTGGGGAGGAGATAAGTCTGTCGATGTTGCCTCTTTTTCGCTACCATTTGTTCTTTTTTTGTGAGGAGGGGTTAGAGGGAGAGAAAGAGTAAGACACTTGCTTTACGTGTATAACGTTGTAAGTATAACAGCCATGTTTCTCCACATTGCTCTTTTCAGGAAGCAATTATGGAGGACTTGTCTGAATTAGTGATTATATGCATCAAGTAATTCTGATATTAGAATTTAGACCAGAAATCATATACAAGGAAAGCACCATAGAAGACAAAGGAGATATGTAGGCATATGTACTATGCCAAGGTTGTCCACCAAACAACCCAAGTCAGAGAGTAGTCAATTCAAATATAGGGCTTACCTTGAGCAAACACCAAAAGTGTACAAGTATGAGAGCAGAAGTGTCAGGTTCCTAACAGAGAGGTTATCTTCATTCTGATACTCATCCTAAATAAAACATAAAAGTTACTAAAAATTGCTGTCGATGTTATATGAGACGGGGCAAGTAATCAATGCTTTTAAATACTACTGCATATAACAGAACAATTTTTTTTTGAGAAAATATCAGAACATACTACACCGACAAAAAGAAGATTAACTGCTCCTTAGATAAAAATTACTTCTCCTTTTATTCAAATGTAAGTGTTCAATCCATAAAATTACCACTTTTTTATGTGTCAATACCTCAAAACATTTAGCCATAGATGCCAGAAGTTTGGCGCCAAAGTCCATCCCAACCAAACATGCCATGCCAGCAACAAAAGCAGCAAAAACTGCTGCATACCTTTTATATAGAAAGTAAAAGAAATATGTGTGAGAGTGCATATAATTATGCATTAGATAGAAACTTCAAGTATACCAGCTATGACAGAAACACACCAACACTAAGGGCTCGTTTGGTGTGAGGGATAAGCATAAATAGTCCTGGGATAAAATTGAGATGTCTTGTTTGGTTGACGTGTTTGGGTTAATTTATCCCACCATTTATAGCATAATGATGGGATAAGTTATCCCATATACATGGTGGGATAAGTTATCTCAGGATAACTAACTCTAGGATAGTTAATTTGGGGATAACTAGTTCTCAACCAAACGACCCCTAAGAGGATAGTAAACTAACACTAACAACTAGCTCGTTAGTCATCGACGGTCTTCAAGTTCAAGTGTTAGAAAAGGAAATATATGGTGGATGACAGAACTCAAAGAAGGTGCATACCCCAATAAGCCATCCACTTATGATATTTACTAATCTACAACCAGTCATCACATAAGCAAATTAATATTACCCAAAGCATAATGAAAGAGAACCCTATCGTATAACCATTTTTTTGAGAATGATAACTTTTTTTCCCTATTTATCCACAGGGTATACTACATCAAAGTAGCCCCCCTTCCAAAAGTATTACAAACTAGACTGACTCCATCTGTGCTTTTTGTCACAAATAGTCTATAACATCAAAAAGTTCTTCTGCCTGTACTAAAACTTTCTGTTTACACCAAAAATAATAAAGAGCTATACAACTCATCTTGAAATTCTGCAAATTGTCAATAATCGTATTTCCATTGGACACCAACTATGCTAATGGCTCAAAAGTGGTAGCCGAGGAAGGAAGAATTCTAGATTTTAAAAAAGACGATAAAAGTGTGTAGCTGGAATGACCTTTACTTGAGTCTATGCGCCATGTAAAGGAAAGCAAGGAAAACTCTTTGGAAAGAGCTGGCTAATTTTTTTGAGAAGGTAAATAATTTTATATTGTGGGAACCTTGCATACAATCCATGTACCAAAAAAGAGGACCTACACCATAATATGGTTCTCAACAAAAGAGGTCCAATCCTCTACAAATAGAGGGACCTCAAAAGTACACCAAAAGAAAACTAAGGCAAAAAACTACTTTGCAAATTGAAAAAAACTTGCTCCACTCCTTCAAAAGCCCTTTTATTTCTCTCTTTCCAAATGACCCACATGATTGCTAAGGGGGGCACTCTCCATGCACATGGTCTTTCTTCTCTCTCATAAGAGTCCAACCTTGCAAGGCCTCCTTCACAGAGGTCGGCATCACCCACTGCATCCCAAACAAATTAAAGGGCCACCCTCCATAATCTATTAGCCACTTTACAATGCAATAGCAGATGATCTACATGCTCACCCTCACTCCTGCACATAAAGCACCAATTGACATGGGTTCTCTGCTTCCTTGGGTTTTCCGCTGTTAAAATCATGCTCATTGTCACCAATAAGGAGCTAGCTGCTATTTGAGGATTGGTTTCATATGGCCTTCTCCAAAAGATATCTCGTGGATATCAGATGGCCTTTTTCCAAAGATGTTGGCATATCCTAAGGGATGCATCTTTAAAACCTAGGAACAGTTTCATCAAGAAGGCAGAATGAAGAGAAGTTCAAATGCTACATTTATTACTCCCAATCCCAAGAAGAAAGGAGCAGTGGAAATAAAAGATTCCAGGCCTATAAGCCAGCAGGAGAAAATGATTTCAAAGGTGCTTACAGAAAGATTGGAAGTGGTTATTAGCAAGCTTGTACGTGTTATAAAAGAACTTACTAAGATTAATATACTAAAAGAAAGAAAATTGAGGAAGTAATATATTTCAAATATGTATATACGTATCTATATGTACAATGGCTATTTATAGCCATGAGTTTAATACACATATGTATAACTTGGCCACCTTATTGGCCAATTGATGATATTCTACATTTCTACTAATGGGAGAGTTCCACATGGCATGCATAATTGATTTGCATACCATTTACAAGTGATGCAATACTTTTAAAGGTTAGGGGCCACGTGGCACCAAAAAATACTTTACAACACTCCCCCTTGGATGTCTATGTAAAAGAAAAGTACATAGACATACATAATACGCATTACTTGCTGCCTCATTAAAAACCTTTCTAGGTTTTGTCCCACTGCGTTTTCCTAGAAAGGTTTTTAATGAGGCAGCAAGTAATGCGTATTATGTATGTCTATGTACTTTTCTTTTACATAGATATCCAAGGGGGAGTGTTGTAAAGTATTTTTTTGGTGCCACGTGGCCCCCAGCATTTAAAAGTATAGCATCACTTGTAAATGGTATGCAAATCAATTATGCATGCCATGTGGAACTCTCCCATTAGTAGAATATCATCACGGCCAATAAGGAGGCCAAGTTATACATATGTGTATTAAACTCATGGCTATAAATAGTCATTGTACATGTAGATACGTATATACATATTTGAAATATATTACTTTCTCAATTTCTTTCTTTTAGTATATTAATCTTAGTAAGTTCTTTCAAGTAAACAAAACGCATTTATCAAAGGGAAGCTATTGGCCAACGCTGTGCTGGTTGCTAATAAGTGTTTAGACCATTATCAGAAGGGGGGAAATCTGGGGTTGTATGTAAATAAGATATGGAGAAAGCTTTCGACAATGTTAAGTGGGATTTCCTCAAGATTATTGATTCCATGGGTTTGGAGCATAATGGATACAATTAATCAAGTATTGTATCTCCACTGTCAGAATATTTATTATTCCCAGTGGCTTGCGTGAAGATTACTTCCCTACACATAAGGATTTAAGATAAAACAATCCACTTTCACCATACATGTTCATTCTGTCCTTGGAATCTTAAGGTCTAATGCTAAGGAAGGATACAGAAGTTAAGTAGGTAGAAGGTTTTAACATTCAAGGCAGAAATGCCAACAAAGTTGAAGTCCCTCATATCCTTTACACTGACGAATTTTTGGTGTTTTGTACTACAGAGTGCAGAGGAGGAGCAAGTGCAACTACTTCATCTGAAAGCAATTATTCTAGCTTTTCAAGCTATTTGCATGTGCATTGGCAAAGAATAGCATCTTTTCTGTTAATGCAGACCCCGTTATCCACAAGCTGGCTACAACATTATTTTGTAAAGTTGAGAGTTTCCCTATAACATATCTTGGAAAGCCTTTTTGGGTGCAAATTTAAAAGATGCTTATGTGTGGCAAGGGGTGATAGAGAAGTGTGAAAGAAAATTGGCACCCTAGAAGAAGTAGTTCATCTCATTTAGAGGCAGGTTGAACCTGATTAATAGTGTAATCGATGAAATCCCCACACATATAATGTCTATATTTCCCACGCCCAAGAGTGTGAAAAGGAAATTGGACAGAATAAGAAGAAATTCCTGTGGGAGGGAAATCAGGACCAGAAGCAGATCCATTAGACAAAAGTATTATTAATAGAAACAAGAAATCTGAAGGCTTGAGGGCAAAAAATTCTGCAGCTACAAAATAGGAATCTAATACTGAAAGGAGGTTTATGATAACGGTAATGATCAATGGAAAGATGTTGTGTCTGAAAATATGGAAGAATTGAGTGGTGCACGAATATTGTAAGAGGAGCCTATGGTGTTTAAGCTGGAAACACATCAGGAGCCTCTGGAAGAGATCTTTGACTGTGTAAGCAGAAAATTGGCAATGGAAGAAACTGAAAATGTCGACCAATATGTGGTTAGATGATATTCCATTGAAAGAACAGTTCCCAGACCTGTAAGCAATCAGTACAAACCAATACAGCACTGTGGAAGACTGTTATTCTAATGGAGGGTGGAATCTGTTCCTGGAAGAAATTTATATGATTGGAAGTCGAAGACATGAATAACTTTTTCAGTAATTGGAAACTATCTCCATCGATCATCCATAAGTTACTTAATATGAAGGAAGTTTCAAAAGGATGGCAAGTTCAATGCCAAACCGTGCTATAAAAATCTCCTGGGAAGTACAGGAGTCACTCAAAATGGTTGACCACGGAGGACTATCTGAAAGACAATTTGCTACACCAAGAGTTGCTTGCTTCACATTCATTGTTAGGCATGAAACCTGCCTAACTCATGACAATTTGCAGAAAAGAGGTTTCACCGTCTGCAGTAGATACCTCCTTTGTGAAGAAGCAGTTGAATTTCTCCATTGTGCTTTTACTAGACATATCTGGACCATGTTTCCTACCATTTTTGGTGTTCACTGGGTCATGCCAGGATGCATAAAACTTCTCCAATGCAGCTGGTACACAATAGCCTACATCAAATGGTACCAGGCATTACTGGACTGCTATCCCTGCTTGGCTGCTTGCTTTTTCTGTTCACTTGGATGGAAAGGACATGGGTATTTTGAGGACAAGGAGGACAGTACTCAACAGGTCAAATCTAGGTGCTTGAAAAATATGAACCTATGGTATAGGAAGGCTCCTGTATCTGATTTTCTATCGATATTAGATCTTTTGTGCTCCTTCAATATTTAGAAGGATGTTCCCCTTTCTTATGTACTTTTTGGAGTACCTAATAAGATTCTCTACCCCCATAAAAGAAAGATAATACAGCATTGACTCAAGGGGTACTAGAAAAAGTGCCAACAGGTAAAATTTTTTTGCCTCTCAAAACATCAAATAAGAATTCTCTGATTTGCAGATTAAGGTCCACCTTCAATAAAATGCTTTGAGAAACAAAATACTGATTAGCATTACTGTCACTCAAAAATTGTTCCACTTAGCTTCTGTGAAACCCTTGTTAGGAAACAAACATCTTGAAGCAACGTTAGCGGGTTAGACAGAAGATTTTTCTGAACTTGGTAACTTCGTGAGTTAGACAATAGATATTGCAAGAAAATAAGCTAACACCAGTTCCAGATTCAAATTAACTGTTGTCTCTAGAGAAATTATTCAAAAATAAGTTTTCTGTAGAAAATTAGACTGGATAAATTGTCTTCAGATAAGACGAGGTAAATTCTTACTGTTCATTGCCACGCGGACCTCTAGAACATGATGCCAGAACCTCATCATTGATAATCTGAGAACCAAAGGTGCGACCAACAGTCTGCCAAGGGGGAAACGATAATTTTAGGCGTTAATCCAAGTTGATTTTTAATTTACAACAATAGAATAAGAAAACAAATATTTTTGAGGTATAGTCACATTGGTCAGAAAAGGTATGCTGTGGTGATCAAGAAACTAATAAACAAATCTCAATATGTAAGAGCAGTGAAATTAAAAGCGCGCCGCGCAGATACCATCTGCCACTTCGCATGACCAAAGGCGAGGCCCATGTCTCAGTGGGCCCTTCTATTTTTTAAAAAAAAAAACTTCAGTTTAAAAAAGGGGTCCTTATAAATTATTAAAAGAGTCTGTCCCAGTTCCCAACTTCCCTAGACTACAATTAACGGGAAGTCACAGAGTTTCTAAATGGCAAAAAAAGAAGAAGATGAAGTATTATAAGAAGGCTTGCGGCACAAAAAAAAAATCTGTTCTTCTTCCTCTTCCCCTGGCAGAACAAGGCAACAAGCAGCAAGCAAATACACAGGTATCTTCCTTCTCTTATTGTTTTACTTCTTAGTTTTTTACTGATTTCATAAATTGTTGATGCTTCAATGTTTCATACTCCTTTTTATCTTTGTAGAAAATTTTAAAATAAATAGAAATATGGGACACTTGTCCTTGATTGTGGAGATTCTGTTGCGAAGATACAGCTTTATGGAGGAGGTACATAGCTGAGAAATATGGCCCACAGAGCAATTGGATAACTGAAGAGGTGAATGGTACCTTTGGGTGCTCAGTATGGAAAACTATCAGGAGAATGTGGACTGAGTTCAATGCGCAGGTGACTTTCACAGTGGGGAATGGCCTGAAGATCAGTTTCCGGAATGAGATCTGGTTAGGCGATGTGAAAATGAAGATACTCTTTCCTGACTTGTACATTATTAGCCTACAACAGAATGTCACGATAGCGCAGATGTGGAGTCCTCAAGGCTGGAACCTTATGTTTAGAAGGGCTCTAAATGATTGGGAGGTTGAAAGAGTAACAGACCTACTTCAGGCCTTGAAACCGTTCCTTGGCATCAACGCAGAGCCCGACAAACCAGTTTGGAAATTGCATAGCAGGGGAGTTTTTACAGTGAAGTCCTGTTACTGGGAAAGGAACATCAACCATTTTTTGACGACAGTTTGGCCCTGGAAATTAATATGCAAGATTAAGATCCCTTTAAAAATTGCTTGCTTCACTTGGTTGGTAATTAGAAGAGCTTGTCTACCCACAAAGTGCTATAAAGAAGAGGTATACAGATCTGCTCGAGGTGCTATATGTGTGAACAAGACACTGAAGTAAATGGCCATTTATTTTTGCATTGTAGGATGGTTACAGATCTGCGGAACATGTTCATTTGTATGCTAAAGGTTGATTGGACAATGCCCAAAACCACTTTTGAGGTACTAACACAATGGCAAGGAATTGGGAAGAGAGGATCAAAGGAAGATAGGTGGAAAAATGTACCTGCTTGCATTTGGTGGAGACTACGAAAAGAAAGGAACGCAAGGTGCTTTGAAGGGAGGACTAGCAGTTCCCAGATGATCAAGATGAGATGTCTTAGCCTTTTGTTATTTTGGTATAAGCAAGATTTAGTGGGGGAAGTAGACAGTATAGTGGAGTTTATAGGCCAACTGTAAATTTTTAACTTTTTTTGGATTTGAGAATGATGGCACCCCCTGGGGGTTTGTAAATCCCTCCTTATCAATTCCTTGATGAGCTCTTTTCTGTGAATACAAAGTTACCTATTTCAAAAAAAATAATTAACACCTGTAAATTGTAATAGGATAATAACAAAGATATATAACCACAGTGGTGGACCCCATATATATATAGTTGTTGTATTTAATTATTTGCTTGCATGCAAAATTCTTTATATATTTTTTTTTGTATCAGCTTAAAAGTAATAAAGAACCTGTCCAGTGTCCCCTTTTTTTGTTCTTGTTGTGTATTATTATTTATTATTTAGAAATTATAACTGCTATATTATAACTTCTTTTCTATCCTGGTTGGAACTATACCTACTTGAAGGACCCTGACGACACTACAAGAGTCACGTGCAATTTTTGTGGAAAACCCACCACGGGGGGGATTAATCGGGCAAAACAACATTTGATCGGAAACATTAGGAATGCAGCAATGTGTAAAAAATACCCAGAGGAGGCTAGAGAGAAATTGAAAAATTACATGGAGGAGAAAAAAATAAGAAAGGAAGTCTATGTTAACGAGTTTCCCGAATTTGATGAGTTTGAATATCAAGACAATGTTGGTGGAGAAGATGAAGTCCAAGAGATCAATCATAAGAAAAGAGGTGGAAGAAGTTTTCCTAGTGGCTCTAATAAGAAACTGGCCAAAGGAAAGGGACCTATGGATATATTTCTACAAAAGCGTGGAACACTTAGGCAAACAAATATCAAAGACTCGTGCGATAAAGAAGCAAGAGCAATGACGATTCAAAAAGTAGCTAGCTTCTTTTATGACAATGGGATCCCATTCAATGCAGCAAATGAGGCTGTCGGAAGGTATGGTTCAAACTTGAAGCGTCCAAGCTACCATGAATTAAGAGTTTCATTACTTAGGAAGGAAGTTGAGTTGACCAATGAGATTATAAACAGACATAGAAAAGAATGGGTGAAGTATGAAACTTCCATTATGGCAGATGGTTGGACAGATAGAAAACAGAGAACTTTGATAAAGTTTTTGGTGAATTCTCCACATGGAACAGTGTTTATTGAGTCAATTGATGCTTCCTCACTTGTCAAGACCCGAGAGAAGTTATGTGAATTGCTAGATAGATATGTGGAACGCGTTGTAGAACAGTAAGTGGTTCAAATTGTAAGTGATAGCAACTGTGTTGGCTGGTAAGAATTTATGCTTTAAAAATCTAAGTTTATGTTTTACTTTCTAATATCAATCAAAGTTTTGATTTCTAAATTTTAACATATCTATTTACCCCTTTTTTCTATAGGAGAACTGTTACAGAGAAAAAGACCATACATATTTTGGATGTCATGTGCAGTTCACTGTATAAATCTTATGTTAGAAGACATAGGGAAGATTCCTATCATCAAGAAGGCCGCTCCAAAAAGCAATTGCCCTTGTTGGTTTCATTTATGGACACTTAGGAGTCTTAAATATGATGAGAGATTTCACTAAAAAGAAAAGAGTTGGTGAAATGTGGGATTACTCGATTTGCTACGAGTTCTCTGACTTTGCAACGGTTGCATTGTCAAAAAACAAATCTGCGAGCAATGTTTACATCTGTCAAATGGGTGATTAGTAGGTGGGCTAAGTTACCAAGGGGGAAAACTTATGAAGTCGTGGATAGAACTAAGGAGTCTATTGCAAAGGCATTTGAAGGGAAGACTATTGATGAAAGATGGCAATGCCAATTGCATCATCCATTACATGCTGTTGGACATTATTTAAATCCAGTGTTCTTCTTTCAAAATCCAGCTACTGAGAATTGTCAAAAAATAACAAAAATGAGTTGTATGCTTGTATTGAAAAATTGGTTCCAAGCACTGAAGTACAAGATAAGATCATATCAGAGATACCATTGTACACAAGAGCTGAACAACAATTTGGCCTTCCTATTGCAAAAAGCACTAGAACGAAAAGATCTCCAGGTAAGTGAATACAATAACATTAAAATTCATAATGATTTAGTTTATGTTTAGAAGTTTACTTAATATTTCTTACTTAGTACTGAGGTAATAACTTGTACATAATGATGTCTACATAACACTTTTTACAATTGAATGGTGGAATTTATATAGTAATTCAGCTCCCAATCTCCAAAAATTAGCCATTAGAATTTTGGGTTTAACGGCTAGTTCTGCTGGATGTGAGCGTAACTGGAGTGTGTTTGAGCATGTAAGTACTAAGTACTCGTAGTGTACATCATATAATTAATTTTTCTTTGCATAGTTAATCAATTATACTAATTTACTAACACTAACCAATGCTACAGATCCATACCAAAAAAAGAAACAGACTGGAGCATCAAAGATTGAATGATCTAGTGTTTGTTAAGTATAACCGTGCTTTAAAAGCTCGTTATGACTTACGAAGTGTCATCGATCCAATATCGTTGGATAACATTGATCATAGTAATGAATGGTTGGTGGGGAAGATGGGTATTAATATGGAAGCAGAAGATGAATTGGTATTTGGTGATGACAACTTAACTTGGGGTGATGTTTCAAGAGCGTCGGGCAGTGAGGATGTGTTGACATACACAAAGCGATAAAAGAGATAGTCAGAAGTTATTACAACTAATGCCTCTAGCACCCGAGCTCCACGTATTGACATAGAAGATGAGGTTGATTCAGATGAGTCAGGGGAAGAAGACATTGAAGGCTATAAATCTAGTGATACTGATACCAATGAGAATCACCCTATTGAGGAAGATGATATGGAAGAATATTATTTTAGTGATTAGAAAAGTAGAATATATAAAAACATATATTTTGATAAACCAATCTTCATTATAAGCACTATATATTTACTATTTTTGTGTCTATTATGTTCTATAAGTGTGTGTGTGTGTGTGTGTATATATATATTAAAAATTCTTCATAGTGCGCTTTTATTTACTGAAGCCCATGCTTCGCGCTTTAAGCTCCATCGGGGCTTTAGCGCTTTTTTGTGCTTTTGACAACACGAGTACAAGACAAGTATTCCTGAAAAGTAAGTATAAGTATTTAAAGATATCTGAACATTACGGCTATAAGTGATAACAGTAAAAAAGACAGAAAGCAATGTAAATGGTCTTGGTATTCTCAATGCTGAATCACACAAATTAACATTCTTAAGATCCAACTTTCAAATTGCTGATTGCACTTAGACAAGTCACAAACAATTGTATCAAAACTACAGAGTCAATAAAGTAGTAGGGGCAAAAAATAAGAATCATAATCTGAAACCTCAAGAAATACACCAACAAAAGGTATTTCAATATAAATTACTAGTTTGAATCATAGAAACAATCAAAAGAAACATTATTGTGGACAGTGCATTAGGTGATTTTCAGATAAAAAATCAGTCAGAATATTGGATGAGAACAAGTCGCATACCTGGTAGATCGTGGAAATTTCACTTGTGATCGATTCCACGTTAGCCTCGGACATCCTATTCAGAAGACCTGAAAGAAATTGATTCTTTTAATGGTCCTCAGGTGCAAAAAAAATAGATCATTTTGCAAAACAAAAAAAAAAGGTTTCCAAAAGTCCAGCAAAATGAATGCAACTGTTACAAATTTAATACCTCTTAGTCGTCGACGAATTTGAGCGAACTCTTCCGAATCATTTCCCAAGCATGACCTCAGGCGAGGAGCAACATATATTGCATTTTCTTTGGCAGCAGATCTAGCTGCTGCCTTCACATCTGTACAGTATGAAGTGCTCTCAGCTTTCTGCTCTTCCTCTTGATTGTAATCTTCTCCTTGCACTTCTTTATTATATCTTTTCTCTTTAGATCTTTCATTTGAGGAGCTCGTATCACGCTTTCGAGGTGTTTCTCCAACAAGTTGTGTATTTTCATCCTCAAAAGAATCCAGAAGTGAAGGAATTCCCTCAAATAAATTATTCATATCATCATGATCCCCAAGTAATTTCCCTCTCTTCACCTTGAGCTTCTTCGCAAGCTTCCTTTCCAAAGCCAGATCCTCATCTGCGGAGATATCCTGTCCACGCATTTCAGTTGCAAGAAGCTCTTCAAACTTTGTCTTCTTTCTTTTCATCTTTTTTGACTCTTTTTGTTTGGCCAGTAAATCTGTGTCGACATGCTCAACATAGCTAACACATGAAGGATCAAACTTTCCATCCTCAGAAACCAGTTTACCATCTAAAACTTCAACCACTGTCTTTTTTTTCAGTTTCTTGTGTGAAGAGTCAGTATCAGTACCCTCCAGAGATTCATTCAGTTGACTGTTACAGTCAACTACAGAAGGAATTCCTTCAAGTAACATATCGATATCATCCTCTCCTCGCAATTTCTCATTCTTCACCTTGAGTTTCTTAGCGAGTTTCCTCTCCAATCTCAGATCTACGTCCGCAGAGATAGCGTCTCCCTTCTTTTCCATTTTAAGATACTCCATAAACATTGTCTTTGAATTTTTACTTGAGACATGTTTCCTTTTCAAACTCGTATTTTCCACCTTAGAAGAATCCAACCGTGGAGAAGTGTCCAAGTCTTTCTTTGAATTTAAGGAGTGTAAATGTTCATGCCTTTGTACTTGGCTATCCTTCCGTGAATGCACTGTGTGTGTTGGTTTTGAATTTGGCAACATTCTCCGGGCTTTTTGTGTTTGCTACAACCAAATGTCAGGAGAGAAAATCATGTCAAGTTGAATTTATGTGCTTTATCATGAGTGGTAATAGTTAGACCTTATGCCAAAAACAAAAGTATCTGCTTAAATAAAATCTGCCACAGTAATTAACCTTATCAAATGATGTTGGTTGGTTATACGTGAACATTATCATTAATTAGAACCCTTCCCCAAAAGAAAAGCTTATTATGCATCTATCATCATTCACATCTTCCTAAACTATTGGAAACAAAAGCTTTTATTACATGAACAGTAATGACTGGCCAGATTAGATAAGCTGAAGCAGGTGAGCTCACGCTCATATTGCGGTTAGGATACTTAACATGATCTTTCTACATTGCTACTCCTACAACTCAAAACTGAAGCTCTTACAGCCAAACTAAAAGTAAAACATGCCCAAAAATTGATCTGTTTCATGCAATTCATGCTAGATTGTACATACAGATAAACTAAAAATCAGATATAAAGAGAAAAGTAAACCAATTACTTGATGTTGGATCCACGAATCAAACTTCTTATGCTTTTTAGCCTTCCGAGCTTCTTTTCTACTTTCTTTACGAGACTTTTTCTTCTCTGTATCACCAAAAAAAAAAAGAACACTGGGAATAAGTACAAAAACGGAAGGCTGTAACTATATTAACACAAGAAAACAGCCTTACCCATTATCAAATTCCGGAGTAGGGAGTTAGGGTTTTCTGTGTGAGCTTTGCAGCAAACGGGAGAGGGGCAGAAGCAGCAAAAGCCGTCGGCGGCCTTCGGAGTTAGGTTGGAACTTGAAAGTTAGATGAAAACACAATTGGCACTGGCTCTCAGCGGCTCGCTTTGAGTTCAACCGTATTTTTTAAGAGCTTTTATTTTACTGCTAATTATTATTATTATTAGAAGGAAAAATAATTAATAAGGATTAAAATTTGATTTCTTTCGGCCAATGAAATAGGCGCTTTTTTAAATAAATTGACATAACCAATTTATGCTAAAAGTATAATAGTGTTATTTTGTAAAGGGAAAAGCACTCATAAAAAAGACTCAATTTATGTCATTATCAAAAAATATATATATATATATTTATGTGATTATTTTTTAATAATAATTTTACAAAATTATTTTGACACATAATTAATTATAATTCAATTACGTTATCAATTTTTAATTAAAAAAATTAAATTAATTTTTTTATTAAATAAATTGAGTGACCAAATTATAATTGATCACATCATTAATTTTTTAATAAAAAAATCAGAACTCTGAATAAAATTTAAAAATAATTATATTTAATCTAAATTTAAGTGAAAGAGCAAATTTTTATAATTCGTAAATTTTGCAGAAAATCTTATCTAATTGTACTTTTCATTCTTTGCGTCTCATTTGACATCATTGCGGTCAATAGAGATCGGTGAAGCTTAAATATGGCTTCACTGTAGTTGATTCTCATGCAAAATTAGATCTTAAAATTTTGGTACACTTACATATATAATGTTAAGATTTCGATACATTTGTTCATTAAATTAAAAATATTCATAAACAATCTTTAATATTCATTAGAAAAATCTATAAACGTTACATAGCTTTGATTTTAAAATTTCTAATTTTGCCGCTGAATATAGGGCTTTTCTGGGATATAGAAAAACTCGATCTGTACCGCAGGGCAAAGGAGAGCAATAACGCTATTTAACTCTATCCTCGGAAATGGGGTTGACACACTCATATCGCATTCTATCCCCTCAATGCCTTCTGAATTTAAGTATATAATACAGTTTAGATGATTTGCAGGAGTAACACACACATATTTTAGAAATTGGTCTGTGATATTCAACTGCCAAAGCCAAAGCTCCCATTAATGTCAAAAAGAATTACACACACCTATTGGGAGAAGCACATGAATGCAATTTTATTTATTTAAGTATCCCTGGCCAATAGCTACTGGTTAATTTTTAAAAAGTTTAATATGTACTCAAGAGCAGGATTTACTTTATACCGAGTAGTTATGTTCAGAATACTTGAAACATTACAACTGTGACACAAGACAAAGATGCCCTCAACCTAAGGTGGATCAGAGTAATCCACTAGATGAAGACAAACTTCAGATGAACAAAAGCAAGTAGTAAAAATATTGTGCTGGTTACATGCTTATTATACTTGAAACAGATCCATAGCTCCATAGATGAACTAAAGAAATCTAAAGAGGCGTAGGATCTCCCAAACTTAGTTGTCAGGCTCCATACGATTCAAGTGGAACGCACCTTCATTATTGTGCTGCACTTGAACTTTGAACTTCTCTTCCTTCCCTCCCCTGCTGGTTTTGATGACCAAATGAAGCTTTGTAGAATCATCAGCCATCTATTAAAAAGCAAATTCAATGGCTACTTCAAAAATATGGTATAACAGCATTTGCATGGATGTTCTGATCATATGCAAGTTAACCACATAATAACAACCCAATGACTGGCAAGCACGAAAAAGGAGCATACCTCAGCATTAGCATGAACAATCTCTTGTAGTTTATATGGATGTATAGAGTTGGATCTCTGCTGGATGGTCTTTATTGCATGCTCTGCAGCTTCTTCAACAACAGGATCATGCACAGGCACTGATTTCAATCCACTGCTCTGCTCTACTAAATAATTTAGAAGAGAAAAAAGACCATCAATCACAAAATTCATTTCCAAGAGAATATTACTTTCTAGGGATATGGGGTATCGGAGTTGAGCCTATTCACTCTTTTTGAGATAACATTCTCCACCGGAAGAACTAGGCAAAACTTCTTGCAGTTCAGAAGAAGACAACAAAACAACAGAAAAAGGAGGGCATATTAACAAATTAATAGTCACACGCACATAAAGCAGAGACCTGAAGCAGATTAATTACAACCTTGACACAAACCTATATCACCTAAAATAACATTGTTCATTACAAGTCGAAGCGTCGTATTCAGTTGATTGATGCAAAACTCCAAACTGTTGATTAGATTGAGTAGAACACCATAATTAACATTAACATAAAAAAGAGAGCTACCTTGCTTAACTCCTAGATCTGAAGAAGTAAAGGTAGGAACGTCTTCAACATGCTTGAACTCTTGAAGTTCCTTAAAATTCAACCATGGTTTGACCCAGACCTTAGCCTCATAGAGTTTCTTTTTTCCAGCATCCATGACCTCAAGAGTGAGGTGGTGCAGTTTACCTGCAACAGTTTGTTCTTGCGCCTTCACTACTCTGGCCAATTCAATCATTGCATTCTGATAAAAAAAAAGTAAGGCAGTTGAAGTCTACATTACTCTCATGCTTTAAAAAGATACTTAAGATAAGCCTATAATCAACATCAAAGATACAAACAGAATGATTGTACCAAGTGAAGTCTATTATCAAAAATGTCGAAGGAGAAAAGGGAAACTGAGAAAACAGAAGAGAAAAGAAAGAAAAAGAAGAGAAAAGCTTTTGTCCTTTATCATAAACACATATAACAAAGTAGGTAAATGAAAGGTTAACTGATATTGATCGTTCTTGACAGAGAGGACAAAGAAATGGTTTTCTGTTGTTTTTTCCAGGATACTCAATATAGTATATTGTTATTACTAGGAAATATTTTCCTCAAAAAAAAAGATCTTTTATCATTCTCTTATAACAAAACTAAACAGGCATTGAAAAATTCATAACCATGTTTTACAAGTTATATTTGATGTACTTCATTGAAGAAAAAGTTCTAGAGAGACGTTCTTAATGTATTTCATAATGTATATCATTGAAGAAAAAGCTCTAGAGAAAGAATACTAGTTCAACTTAACAAATAAACAAAATGACCAAGTCTCTGTAGTTCTAGTTTTAATTAATGTTTCAAAATCTCCAAGCCCATCAAGTTAGAGAAGTCATCAAGCAGGTGAGGTATATTAGTCTATCCGCCTATGTATTTATATATTTGTACTCACTTTGCAGGTGGACAGCTGCATCATTAACTAATTTCTTGAACAGATCGACTAGATTGGATTGATCGATCAAATGTCTGTTACTCATCATGACTGTTTGTGGTCATTTGAAGTGTTGGAAATACAGGTAATGAAACATCCACTCCGACTAATTAGTTTTGCTACCACTCAGAATTTTAACTAAAATACGTAGAAGAAAACCCATGAAGAATCCAAGGGGTCAACATCTACTATAACCTCATACTTTTGCACCCAAAGGGGTGGGGGATGGGTAGCCCTTTTAAAAATAGATCCACCACACAACCATCCTTCTACTATTGAAACATCTCTAAATTGTTTTGAATCAGAGGCTTCTTTTCTAGTATAAGAGAAAGAAGGGAACAGCAAGATGGTGGAAATCACAATTTCAAGTCTTCCATCATCTATTTTAGAAAGCATGTTAAATGTTGTTGGTAAAAGGATCAAGAAGGTTGCTACCGAGCATTTCTTTAGAGTAAGCGCTGCACACTTCCCCTTTGTCCTCTCATCAGTTTGATTACTGTAAGCCCAGCCCACGGATACAGATCAGGGAAGCGTGAAGCGGAAAAAAGCGATAAGGCCCCGCTTCACGCTTTAAGCGATGAAGCGCTCACATACTCATTCAAGTCTCTGGAGCGTAGAAGGCTCGCATCGCTAGCTTCATCGGACTTCAAAATTTAAACTAAAACTATCGCCATCTACACCGACTTGCATATCCAGGGGCAATGTGATGTCAACGATATCATCTATAGCCTAGTGCATCTGCTGATACAGTAGTCTAACTGCAAGTGCAAGGGGATCCGACAGATAGTCTAGTCAGGACCTTTTCATCAGTTCTTGCAACTGGAGGATAACAGGTATAGAATACAGAACGTCAATGATTGTGGTGTTTCTGCAACAAAATGGTAGCATCTGAAAAAAATTGACTATGCTACACTGCTGCTTTGTACGTATAGATTTTAGTTACCACGATAGACCATATGATGGGTTCCGCTCCTTATACAAGAAGACGATACTAATAGTCCAGGCAAAGTAAATTTTGGCGTGGCCTTGTAAGAATAGAAGACGACCCAGAGAAACCACACTTCTGCCAGCATATAGGACAGAACAGGTGCAGACTAAATATATGATCAAGCTACACAGCATTTTCAAAGGGATGCTGGATCCATACTATTTCACTGAAGTTTCTTTGACCACTCTTTGTAGACATAATTGATAACACAAACTACGTGTACGCCATTGTTTACCACAATAAACTAGAAGTAACCCATGAAAACTCTGTGATAGATGTAGAAACTAGGAAACTGGTTGTTCCAGAAGGTTTTCTTTTAGTAACTAATAATATTCTTGATGTCATTTGATCACTCATCCACGTATTGTCAAACATTTCAAAAACTGTCTGTGGGTTCCTTTTGGTTTTATAAAGGTTCCGTGTTAAATGGTACATAGGGGAGGAGACTCCTAGGATAGTTCACCTCTGATGATATTAGATCATCACCAATTGATTGTGCGTCCAATGGGCTGATTGTCTTGACCCCTACATTTATAAGCTTAAGTAAAAAACAAACTGGAAAGCAAATTGCAATACAGTTTTTACAAGGAAAGGAGTCACGCATGTAAACAGATTTTTATCCCAAAATAGGTAACAACAAAACCAAAAATCTTGTACTCTGGGTAGACCACCCCGGCCTAACATCCAGAACAAATGAAGATCTAATCAACACCAGCATTGCGGCGGAAGAAGCAAGCGGAAGCAAGAGCATCGTTGATTTCAATTCCATGCAGGCCAGATGTAATACCGACGAATAAATATGAAATCAGGACAATAAAGTTGTAAATGAGTAATCGTATCAAGAAAGCCTAAAGACATTTTAAGGTTTTAACCAAAGCTGAAGGCTAAGGGGAACCTTGAAACGGAAGTTCAAGGTTTCATTTAAGGAGTTCAGAGGGCCTTTTTTTTACCAATCAAATTAAAGGTCTTTAGTCTACATTCCAACAATACAAACCACTTATCCATCGGAAATCGAGACAAAAAATCACTTGTGTTCTACCACGGATCTACCCAACACCCATTGCATACGTGACATGGACGCCATCCAAAAGGGAATGAATAAAAAAAGGTGTGGTGTTGACAACACACCACTTCCATTAGGAAATGAAGTGGCAACAATATTGTAACTTAGTGGTGGAGACTACTTTGTTATAAAAGCTCAACGTATATTTCAACACCCAAATAATAGGGTTAGCAAGACATATCCATTGTGAACTCACACTCCACACTCCATATTTAGAGAAAGACACACACACCAAGTGGGCTTCAATTTATCTTCACTAAACAGATAGCAAACTATACAAATATTCCTTCCTTCACTTCCACATGGAGGTGGTGTTGCCAATACCACACATGTGCTATTCATTCCCCCTACGACAGGGTCCATTTCAAGTATGCACTTGGATGCCGCGTACATCCATGGTAAAACACACGACCAAAGATATTCGTCTTCTCAAAAAAACTTCAGCATGTACACAAAAATACAAGAAACCCTTCCTAAATCAACGTGAATTCCTCTTTATAGTTTTTCATTTCACCAGGCCCGTGAAATTATTATTGTACTTCATTTTGCATTTCCTCCATCGGGCTTACCATACCAGAGGGAAAAACTAGATTTGTGGTTTCACCTAGTTCTGTGAGTGTAAAGGAGTAAAAAAGTATTTTCAATATCAAACAATCAGCCCAGAACAGAAGCGATGGCGAAACTCGTAATCCTGTAATACAACTAAAAGAGGTAATTGAATATGGTGTTAGGGTACAGATCAGCGAAGACGTACCTCCTTCTTATTATGCTCATCTACGGCAAATTTAGCAAGGCTATGGATCTCGTCACTGTTCTGCGAGGAACCATGAGAATCATGAACTCCACCAAGAGTAGCCATCTCTTCACTGCAGAATCCTCCTGATTTTCCCTGTTCGCTTAACCCAAACGCAGAAACCAGAAAAAGCACTATCAGTATTGCTCTACTTCGAATCACTCTCATCTGTTGTGGTGAATTTCAATTCCTTCTTCTAAAGCCAAAAAAAAATGCCCTTTTGTCCTTTATACTATTATTATTACTCTCTCTATTGCTTTCATCGAAAGACTCTTCCTTTTATCTTTGCTCTTAAGATATCTACAAATCACTTTTTTTGACTTGAGAAAGTCTTCGTGACACGTAGCCAACGCGTGTTAACTAGGTGGTGTGCTTTGGTTTTTTCGTTCGATTTTATACTATTTGGTTGGAATTTTCGATATTTAATTTTGGATAAGTGTAATTCAATTCAAATCAAAATAAATTTGATTTGGTTTGATTTTTCTTTTTTTTAGTTTGGATTTATTCGGTTTGGTTAATCGGTTATGTTAATATTAAAAACATAATAAAATTATTTGCAATTTAAAAAATTATATATATAATTTTAATATAAATCATGGGTAAAATATAAAACACAATACGTAAAAATATATCAGTTATAGATGTTCAAACATAAGAAAATAAACTAAAAAATGAAAATAACTAAACCGATAAAAAAGTGATTACTCCAACTTAATTTACTAATTATATATATATATATATATATATATATATATATATATAATTCAATTTTTTTTTATTTTTTGATTTTCATTTTTCTAAATTCAAAATCAAACTAAAAAAACAAACAAAGTAAATTAAAAATCCAAATCAAATCAAGAATTCAAAAAAGATAATCCAAATTAAATTTCTGTTCGATTTGATTTGGTTTTTCACTTTAATCCAAATAATACACACCTGTGGTGTTAACTTATTCAAAAAAAAATTATTTAATTCATATTAAAGTCTAATTAAATTCAGATTCGCATCAAAAAAATCTCACTATAAATAAAATGTTATCAAAATTTTATATTCAAAAAACTAAAATATAATGAAATATTTATCACTCTATCAAAATTCTTCCTGTAACTTAACAGAGATTCGATTGTGAGTTTCGCATAATAGGAAAATTACGGCAAAATCGATGTTTAATCCCTATGGTCGATAGGCACATTTTGATATCTTATAAAATTCAAATTTACGTCAAAAAATATGCATTTGCTAATAAATTAATTGTCTAGGTGAGTTTTTTTTTATTTGGATTATCAGTTGAATTTGTTTATATTCACAATTTTTATCTAATTAATATTTAAGATCGATTAAATAATATTTTAGAACTCTATTAATCATTAATTAAATTTTTGTAATGTTAATATTGTTGAATTAGATAAAATATTTTGTAAAAGGAATTGAACAGAATATTTGGTATTAAAAGGAGCTTAAATAAGAGAAAAAATATTCTTATCAATGTCACTTTGTTTCACCTATTATTCTTTTTACGAAAAAGGCTAAAAAAAATTCGTAAACTATTCGAAATAGCTCATATATACCTTTAAATTATATTTTGACTTAAAACTATCATTTTCATCATACTATTGGATCATACCTACTCTCGTAATTAACAGAAGCATCACGTGAATAGCACGTAAGAACCAAACATTTTCCACTATAATCTAGACTAATATGTATCGTAATATCTAATTTTTCCCTTATTTAAATATGAAATATATATTTTTGTTTAAACTGTGTCTAATTAAATCATGAATAAGCTGGTATTCTATAGTTTGCAAAATAGATGCAGGAGAATTAATTAATTTTCCTATGGAACATCAGTTAAAAATTGTGGTTAAATTGTTAGTTGTTACGAATTATGGTACTTATGGTAACTCTGTGAGTATATTTATTAAAAATTTGATCTAATTAGTCTACGTGGAAGTAGCAAACGTTTGACACTTACTTGACATTCACATGATACTTATCATACTTCTATAGTTCTGTTAATGTACTCAATAGTATGATTGAAGAGGTAATTTTGATCCCAAATATAGTTTAATGATAAATATGAACTATTTCTGATAGTAAAAATATTTTTGAGGATTTTCCGTTCTTTTTAACCTAATTACAAAGGAATGTCTTTTTTTTTTATGATTCGCTAATCTAATTTTCTGCTTGACATATTTAATAGCATCAGTTTAAAAGATATTTTAACACATTTGATATATTTTTAATTTAAAAATTAAAATTTAAAAATCTTTTTTATTTTTTGAAACTAACAAATTAAAACATAAACTATTATCTCAAAAGCTATTATCTCAAATCATATTAAACTAACAAATTAAAACATAAACTATTATTAATCCATCCATAAACATGATATCTCAAAAATCATACTTAATATTGATATATATTATCTAAAACTTATAATCAGATAAATCCCATTTTATATTTCGTCGAAAACAATAAAAAATTGGTTGGCAGATGCCCCCCCCCCGGGGGGATTGGGCCCGGATATGAGTTGGGTAGATGTTACATTGGGCTGGGCTTGTGAGTGTTGACATTTTTGGGGGAATTTTCATAAATAAATAGAAGGGGAAATTGTATATAATGGAAAATTAATAAATTAAATTAATTGCTATAATCACCTTTTGATTTAATTGTGTCTCGTAGCAAATTTTTTGTCAATTGCCTCTCTCCCTTTAAACTCTCGCTCGCCACTCTCCTCTCTCGCTCGTTTCCTCTCACTTTTATACAAACACAAGTGTATAAAATTTATTTCTATTTGTATAAAGCGAGAGAAAATTGTATAAATGCATATATTTTTGTCCTCTTCTCCCAGATCTCGCTCGCCACTCTCCCTAGTATCGCTTGACACCCTCGCCTCTCTCGCTTATACAAACAGATTCGAAATGTATAAAATGTGTTTTTGTTTGTCAAAGCGAGAGAAAATTGTATATACACATGCAAATACATATATTTTCGTTCTAGATAATTCTATTTATACAATAAAAATACTCTCTTGCCCAGTTTCTTTTGCCTTTCTCTCTTTCTCATTTTATACAAATTCAAATTGTATATATTTTTTCTCTTTCTCGTTTTATACAATTTGATTCAATTGTATATTCTCTGGCCAAGTGTCTTATGTTTTTTTCTCTTTCTCATTTTATACAAAATGAAATTGTATATAATTGTTTATACACTTGTAATTATACAATTCGTTTATACACTTTATTTTATACAATTCTCTTCAATTGTATATGTATAGCGAAATTATACATTTATATGTTTGCTATGGAGTACAACTATACAAAATTTATTATAGCATATAAATATAAATTTTATATTTGCTATATGTGAAAGTTCTAACACCTATAATTGTTGGCAATAATCTTACGTCTACATTATAAAGTTTATGTATACATGCTACAATTACTGTAAATATAAAAAAAATAAAAAATCACACGCCTATTTTTAAAAGATATTTTTTTTGTGTATACATAATGTAACTGCAACTTTAACTGTGTAATTTATTTATATGTGTGATTAAAATATCTAATAAAAATCACTGCCTCTGAATATTATTTGAATAACTATTGTCAATTATAAAAAATTCTGCCTTAAAAGTTCATGTCACAGTTTTTAATGAGTTAATTAATAAATATTTTTTCACTTCTTAAAAGTAGGCAATTATTTTTTAATAAACTATTTGCTGCTATTTGTAAAAAACGATACATAAAATTACAATGAACTTTCTCTTTTTGTTGTTGTAAATTACGATATTTTTAAAATAGATCGATAAATAAAGTTGAGTTTTAAAATTTTAAAAAATTATAAGAATTACTTTTTTTAACTGTAGGAGTTAAAAATAAGAAAGAAAAATAACCCACATATCCTTAATGCTATTGGTACCACATGGTTAAAAAAATGGCCAAAGTCATATGCGGCCACTCAAATTTGTCCCGCTTATTCATTTAGACACATCAATTAGATGTACTACCTATTGAAACACTTCAACCATTCTGAATTTGAACCATTTGAACATTTTTTTGAGAATAAACAAAAAATAGAGGATGTGTGAAATACACTCGCGCTGACATGTCAATTTGACCAATCAAATAATGACATGTGTTATTTTTTAATCCAAAAAATTATTTAAACATTATATTATAAAATAAAATAAATAAAAATTATTTTAAAGTAAAAAAAAATGAAAAAAAAAGTAAAACCTAAACTTCCCTGCCTTCAACTGGAACAAAACATACATTTCCTCTAACTCCATTAATGACTCCCCTCCCCTCCCTGTACAGTTCCATCTTTAACCCAACAATTTTTTTTTCGTTAGCTTTTTTATTAATTATAACTTTTTATTTCATCTTGTTTTTTAGGTAGAGAAAGATGGGGAAAAGAATCTCTTCGAAAAATTTATAAATGAAACAAAATGCTAAGAATTTTGAAACCATTAGAATGGTGGCAGGAGAAGATAACCACTGATACTAAGAATTTTAAAATCATTAAAATGATGTGGGAAGAAGATAACCACTGGTGTATGGGTATGGGGGTTGGGGTGGGCTGGGGTTGATAGAAATAGGGAAGAAGAAGAAGACAAAAATAGGGAAGAAGAAGAAGACAACTGTTCTTCTTTTTTTTTGTTAATTTTTTTAAAAAAAATTAACTTAGGGATATAAATTAAGAGAAAAAAAAAGAAAAATATTATTTTTAATAAATTAACGCGCTCAAGGAAAGTGAATTACACGTTTTTGCCATGTCAGCATTTTGTGTCTAATAGGAATGACTTTTGAACAAATAAAGTGTTCAATTGGCACAAGGATTAGTTGAGGTGTCTAAATGAATTATGCGGACAACTTTGAGTGCCGGAGATGACTTAGGCCTAAAAAAATTGTAAAAGTTTGTTATTTTTCTTTTAGACTAATACGTGTTATTATTTTAGGCTATTAATTTTTAATTAATGTTAGGTTATATATTGCTAATTATATATAATAATTGTATTTATATGTCAATTCCCCAACCATGCATGCCTTCAATAACAAATTGTGGCAATATAATAAGGAATTTTTTTTAAAATGTCAATATTTTAACATTTAAGAGGGTTCATTCGTAATATTTTCAATACTTGGAAAAAATGTCAAAAATTTAATTTGTTATGTATTTTATGTATGTTTTTATTATTTGTTTTTATTTAAAGAATACAATTATTTAATAATAAAAGGGACAAAATCAAGGGAGATAATATTTAAAAAAAAAAAGGTAAAGATCACTTAATTTTCTTATCAGTTACATTTTCAAATAAAATTCAAACTTTGTTCTTCTTTTTTTCTCCAGAATCTTAATCTTTTTTTATTAGTTTGTATTCATTTTAATAGGTATGTCAAATGAATCTACAGTTATTTAAGAAACATATTTGTATTCATATTTTTTTCATGTGTATTTATTTGTTTCTTCAAAAATCTTGTATTTCGTATTCATTTCAATATATTTTTTATTTGTATTTCTATTTATTCTAGCTTTATTTGAAATATTGTATAATAGTATATAAAATATCAAAAAATAGTATGATGAAAAAGTGAGAAAATATTTTTTAGAAAAGGAACATATCACTTAAATCTGTTGAGGAAGGATATAATATTCTAAAAAAATAAATACAAATTGATTATGAAAGAAATAAGAATACAAGATTCTGTAAAACAGATAGCATACATAGTAAAATAATATAATTTGGATACAATATTCTTAAAAAAATACAAATTAGTTGTTGAAAACAGAATACATATATGCTTAAGAAATATAAATGCATATGAGATCGCATACATAGTGAAAATGATATAATCAGAATAAAATATTCTAAAAAATACAAATTGACTGTTAAAAAATAGGATACATCTATGCTTAAGAAATACAAATTCATATGAGATACATATTTGAATGACTACATATAAGAAAGAAATACAATGTTCTTAATAAAAAATACAAATGATGAGTAAAAAAAACATATTTGACAAACAAAAATGAATATGAATATTATTCTGATACGAATACGATTTCGCAACCTTCTTCTTTGACTCTCTCTTTTTTCTTCTTCTGATATGTTCCTTTTTTCAATTCTTTTCACCAAATTCGAATCTTAATCTGTGTTTATTTGTAAATTAATAACCCTATAAGCAAAATTCAAAATTATTAAATATGAATATACAAAAAAATCAAACAATAGATTACGTATGAATGCTTAAATGGATTACTACAAATTACAATCTACTAATCTCAAATATGAAAACAAAATCATAAAAAATAGTTTTTCAAGTACTAAGATTTCGAAATGCATAAATATTTGATGAGTATGTTATCAAACTCATATAAAAATCGAGAAAATGACGAAAAATTTGTAATACATACAATCCAAAATTAAACATAATTTTTTATTCAAAAACAAAATCTCATGAAATCTCGCAAAATAAATGAGAGAGAGAATAATGGTGAAAATGGTAAAAGAGAAAAAAAAAATCTTAAAGATGGAAATAAATTTAATGGTATTACAGTCTAGAAGAAGTCTGAATGGGTAGTGAATATGTTTAATGTTGGACTGTTTTTGAGAAATAAAAGGAAGGACAATTAACAATATTTGAATATAAATTATTTTTAAAATATTGACATTTTAAATAAATATTTTAAAGTGTAGATGTTTTTAGTAATTAAGTTTGAAATTGTGACTAATTTACTAATTTTTTCATATAATAAAGCTCTAAGGTTCTTTGAGTCTGTAAGTGCAAACCACAAATAAAATGAAGTTCTAATGAAATAAGTAAGGCTAAAACCTTTATGCCCAACATCTTTTTGTTGGTTATTGTTAGCTGAAGTGTTCACATTTCCTACCATAGCATCATTTCAAATTAAGATAAATATCTTTGACAATTCTGATCAACAATCCTTAATCAGTATGTTGGGTACAAATTATTTAATATCTAAATTTGATTGTGAATGTCAATTAACAAAGTCATCACCACCTCCTACCCCTTATATATATTCGATCATCAATATCTTCTTCATCCAGTCTACAAAGTTATATAAAACTTACCAGCTGCTCAAGTTTTACCTCTTAATATCATGTATTTACGCTTTCATTTTGTGTAGCTACATGCTACTTGTGCTAGGTGACTCGCACGAGGAGAGTTCCAAGCTTGATGGATTAAAGTTTCATCTATATATAGGAAGGGGTTATTATTTAACATTTTAATGGGGTGAGTTATTCAGCGATACTGTACACATCAAGGTCGAGATGACCCCGAGAGTGAAGTTAATCATACACCACCAGCATCCTGAGAATGACATTGAACTAGCTTCGCTAGAACATGAGAATGATTCGAAGATTTCTAGCTCAGCCCGTGTCTCAAGTGACGGGTTGGGGATGATGAGGGGAAGGTTGATATGATTTTAAGACTAAAGAATTGTCCTTTAAAGCACTTCTGTCTTTGTTAAATATCTTTAGAAATTTAAAAGCCAAAAACAGCTAAAGACAAATAATTCAAGCACTCTGTAAATGTGTTTTTGACACTTAACTCTATATTAATAAAGTTAGTATATTTGTGCATTATACGTGCATCACATACGTTACATGTGCATCTCATGCATTATATGTATATCTTATGTATTATACGTGCATCTCGTGCGTGACACTTGCATTTTTGATAAATGACATTGTGCGTCTAATTTAATACTTACTATTATTTTTTTTAATATTGTTGCAAATTATATACTTTGTTGTGATTTGATGATTATGATTTTGATGTGGTCCTAATTGGACCAGTCTAAATTGAAACCTCATAAAAGACATAAATGTCAATCATAACAGAGTATGTCATTTGCAACAAAAAAATGTATCAAATTTAACACAAAATATCTTAATTTATATATTAACTAGTGAATTTTATTACGCTTCACAAGGTTATGAAAGACTATAAGATGTAAATATATGTATGCCATGCAAATAATTGATTTCACAGAAAAAAGACTTTTAATTAAATCATATTTTACTATTTAAGCCCGAAGAAGTTATAAGCTTATAACAATAAAAAATTTATGTAATATACAAAATAAAGAGAAATGATGCAGAAAACTACAATGAATAAATAAATAAATAATACAATATCATTCTTATGATTTTAATCATTAGCAAATAAAAGGAAAAGACTACAAAATGAATGCACAATTTTCCGAGCTCTTCTTGACATCCACTTCCACAAGCCGATCACTATTATAAATAAAATAAATATAAAAAACACAACATTTTAAAATACTAATATGATCATACTACAAAGTCTTATACTGTTATTTAAAAGAAGTGAATTTCTTGTGCTACTACGATGGAGATTTACAACGAAGGATATGTAAAGGGGTTTTTTTTTTCATTGAAAGTTGTTCTTTATTTTTTCATCCCTTAAAAAACAATTTAATTTCGTAATTTCAACGGAGAAGGTAAGAATGTAAATTAATTTTTCCATTTGAAAGAAAATGACATCTTTTTTTGTTCCCTTGAAATTGATTTTGTTTTCGAATAAGAATCAAGATGCAAATCCAATTTTTAAAAGAAGATAAAAGAATCAAAAGTGTAACTCAGTAAAGTATTATAGAATTTTTTGAAAATTTTGTGTGGTTATAGAGGAGGTAGAAGATGACAAAGATGGAAAGGAGAAAGCAAGGAAAAAAAAGGTGAAGAAAATGTTTACAAAAAAAGGACAGAATATTTATAAAAAAAGTCTCTGAGGCACTTAAAATTCGCGTAGCATACGTACCAGGTTTAGTCGGTAAAAAATGTCAAGATGACACAACGAGAAGCAACATAAGATGTCTAAATGAACAAAGCTTAATTAAAGTGTCTGTGTGAAATTTTATGTCAACTTCAGAAGATTATCGATAAATTAGATCTATGTATTATGTCTATATATGTATGTACATACATACACATCTTTTCATGTTGATAAAACTACTTCATGACTTCATCTATAGGCTTAAATGTGTAACCAATTTTTAAATTTGTTAAAATTTTCTATTTGAACACTTTATTATCCTATTAATCTAGAAGTTCTCCTCGTATACAAGAAAATGATTCAATTTCAAAGCTTAGAATCGTAGTTCTTGAAAATCATTTAAAACAAGACATAATTCAAGTTATAAATCTTGATAAATTAGACTATAGATAGGCCTCTGACTTGTTGCATATTTGAGCCTTTTTTTATAATATTTAATATTCATATTAAAATCTAATTAAAATTTATATTCGATCATTGTAAAATTTATTTTTAAGAACATATTAAATGATTCTTTTTATTCTTATAAGTTAAATTCGAAACTTTTGATTAAAAGTAAAAACATCTAAAATCATCTTACCATAATTCAAATTGATACTACTTATATCCTAAATGGCCGCAATTACTTTTTGTTTAAATAATAACTAATTAATATGCACATATTTTTTGCAAAATTATTTATATTGCAAGCCAGTTAAAGCAGGTATGTAAGAGTAAAATATATGATATCACGTAAATTAAAGTTTCAAATAAAAGAATATTTCCATTTTTCTTCTAATTGTCACAATTGTTGTGATTGTGTTTGTTGAATAAAAGTCCTAATATTTTTTCAACATTAAATGGTTGAATATTTTGTTTCTTTATTATTGTTATTTGGGTAATGTACAAGTACCTCCTCAATTTATATTCGAAATTTCAGAGATACACTTATACTATACTAAGGTTCATTATCCTTCTGAACTTAAGTTTCAACATGACTCGTATCTTTGAAATGACAGCACAATTTAAAAAGTGGTAGAATATTTATATATATGAAATTTAAAGTTTTGTTTTAAATAGATTGATTTTTATTATTTGATATAATGGTCTGAAAAATATTTAATTTTGGTCGAATTTATTGTTGTGATACTAAATTTTTATGAGAATTTATTATCTCCCTATACTATTTAATATCGTATTTTAAATATATATATATTTGTCCACGTGGACATAAAAAATAATGCAAAACTATAAATAGTAATGTATGTCTGTATGTGCACATATATACTGTTAAAATACACTATTAAATAGTTTAGATATAAAAAATACACTATTAAATAGTTCAGGAAGGTAATAGATCCTCACGAAAATTTAGTATCGCAACAATTAGTTCGATCAAAGTTAGAATATTATTCAGACAATTATCCCTTTATTTTTTATGAACTTATACCTGATATATAAGTTAAATTTTTCTAAAGAAACTGAAATCATTAATTTTATATATGGTGAAAAATTACTATATTTATCAGATTATCACAAAAACAAGCAAAACTAAAAATAAACTCAACTTAGTAATAATTATATATTACCCCGTAAAGTATGAATGTGTAGTTAAAAATTCAGATATAGATTGATGAACTTTTGACCATTTTATCCATTTTGAAATAAAGTCACCTTAGTATATATATATATATATATATATATATATCGCTATGGTCATTTAATTTCATGGAGAGTCTATTTCCACTTATTTATTCATAGCCATAAAAGAGATTTAAGACTAAATTATTATTATGCAATAATGAGGAAAACAACCAAAAACTAATATTACAATATGACTTTGCTATTTCCGCTGCAAATTTTTAAAGATCATTTAATTAGCTGCCAAATTTATATCCTACCTAAATGAGAAATAGATAGACTGAGTTATAGCGTTCGATGAGGTGAAAATGCACAATAATTAATCGTGAAAAATAATACAGCTCGTGTTATTAATGATTTTCGATGGTAAGTAAGTTTGTATACTAAGGTGTATAATAAATATTGAGTGTGAATAAGTTTTTATGTTGATTTATATAAATATTGAATGTGAATGAATTTTTATGCGAAAAAAACAACAAAAAAGGATCGTATTTGTTTGAAGTAGTATGCATTCAATAATTTTGAGTCATTTAGATTTGCTAAAAGTTAACACTTTTAGTTTTTAATAAATATTTATCAAAAATTATTTGTTAGATTTGATAGAAACTACTTTAAAAAATAAAAAATAAAAAATAAAAAATAAAATATTTTGTGTTTTAGAATATGATGAGACTTTATAGTATTTATGATCAATTTTTTCCTTTTGCAATGTTTGGTCAAATCTAACCAACATTAATAATTGTTAAATTACTACGTATTTGGTAAAGTCAAAATTGTTACCTAACTTTATGTAATCTTAAAAGACTCGAAACTATTCAATACATACCAAAAAAATATGTACTATTTTAAAAATAAAAGATATTTTTTCAGTCTATAATTAATTGTTATTTTTTTTTTCTTTTTAGGGTTAATTTATAAAATTTGACTAACAGTTTACAATGTATATTTTCATTATATTGATATACAAAATATTGCAATTTATAGTACTTTTTGTATAGTTTTTCAATATCTAATTTTTCAGAAAAAAATATCGAATTAATGTATCTAATTTAACTTTAAAAATTAGTCAAATTTACTTTTGAAAAACGTAACACGACAAATAAAAATGGACAACGAGAGTACTTAATGAAAAATTGATTCTTTGGTATTATCGAATATCAAATTGAAAAAGTGAAATTTTGAAAAGAAAATACGAAAATCAAATCAAAAATAAAATAAAATCAAGAAAATTTAAATTAATTCAATTCGATTCGACGGTTGATTTTTCGATATCTATGTCTACCTTTAATCTATGTTAAACTATGTCACGATTGCCTCCATTTAGATGTTACTGATTGGTGATTTCACAATATTTGTAGACTCTTTTGAGGATGATTTTAAAGAAAATAAACTTATTAAATATATTTCTTTCTTTTTTTACAATATAATAACATCAAAACAATATTGAATAGTATTTACATAAATCTCACAACAAGAAAAAGTAATATCATCTCATTCTATGATAATATACAATTTTAAGATTGCAATACACATTTTCATAATATATACTCATCGTTTACAAATAAAATAACTAGTAATGCTTAACAATTACAAATGAAGGTAAATTACACTCATATTGTCAAAGTTGTAATTTTTTCCATATATACATATATATTTTATATATTTATTTGTTTGTGCATAATTTATTTCTTCCATCAATACAAGAAAATAAAAATCAAACTTGGGTGTCAATTATTGTTATTCATGTGATAATGTAATATTTTTTTATTTTTTCGAATCAGATGAGAAATATCGTACTTTAAATCTTTGCATACAAACTATATAAATATTTGTCAATTTTGAGACTAATACATAAGAATTACAATCTAAAGTAAAAATACATAAAAAAAAAAGTAAAAATGCATATCATGCAATATTGTTAAAGTGATAAAAAAAATAATCTAAAAACACATATTTCATGTATATATTTTATTTATTTATTTATTTTGTGCAAATTAACGCACGTTAATTTTAATTCAAAGTTCATGTGATAAACCTACCTCCATTCTCTTATTTTCATTTTTTTCAGTTGTGATAGTTTAATTTTCTATATTCAAAATTATGCATATGATATTTTTTTATTCTTTTAACATTTATATTATATAAGCAAGTATATGTGTTCGCGTGTTGCAAAGATATTTAAATTAAAAATAATTAATAAAATTTACTATGCATTTTGTAGTGTATATTTTTAAAAATAATGATACAATTAACTTATTTATTTGTGTATATTATATTATTATTATTATTATTATTAATATTCAATGTAGTATTTATATTATAAAATAAAAATATCATGTTTATATTTATAATTTGCTACATTTTTTATTTTTTTTAATGTATTTTGTTGAAATTTAATAAGGATAATATTATTTTTTTTATTTTATTTTAGTTTGATTAAACTAAACAAATACTTTATGTGTTTTTACATGTTTGGTCTGCTATTTTTAATTATGTCTAATTGAAATAATATTATATCCTTGTTAGTAAGTTTTTTAATCTAACTTTTTATATGAAATGATTAAATATTAAATTGTAGGCACGATATTTAAAATTTTGAATTTTGTATTTTTCTAGAACTCATATATCGATTATATGATATTTTTAAAAAAATTATTTAATCATAGTAATATTTTGTTTCTAAATAATTTTTACATTTTCAAATCAAGTTGGAAAAACACATTGAATAGAAAAGGAATATAAAAAGGTTAATCCTATAATATTGCAAGAAAAAATCATTCAAAAGAGAGGCAAAATCAGTAAGGGAAAAAAGTTTTTGTATATGTATTTTCACAATTTGCATTCAAATATAATTTGGAGTTACATTGTCAATTATATTTTTCAGATTTATTGACTTTATTGTCTAATAAATATCCTAACAATTGATATATTTTCATTAATCAAGTATAAAATAGCATGATTTTTTTTAACATACTTAAAATAAAAATTACATATCAAAGTATATTCACATGTTCTTGTTCTTTTATATCTTATGAATTTTCAATCGGCGAAAAATCAAAAATTAAAATTCAAATACATAAGCAAAGACAAATCATAAATTAAAATAAATAAATATGTATTTCTATATTTTAAGCCTATAAATATTGTTAGAAATGGTAGACTGCGCAGGAAAGGATTCGGGTGGGGGAGCATTTACCTCCTCTCCCAAGCCTGATGAATGGGAAATGGTATTTATATTTTTATCTTTTTTTTAAAAAAAATCTTTATTCTCTTATTTTCATAATGTGGAAGATAAGATGAGCATATGACAATTTTGGGAATTTTAATTCAATAAGAACAATATCTAATTTGTGTTACCAAGGTACATCACTTTGATTATGTCTAATTTTATAATACATTCTTTGTGACTAACTTCTATTGTTAATACTTAACAGCATAGATGAGAAGACGAGTATATGACAATTTTTAAAATTCAAATTCAATTTTGATGAGTACAATATTTCACTCATGTTACTCTTTTAATTTTAGGTATATCAATTTTAACTTTGAAGACTTGAATCATTTTGTTCATTATCTTTCAAAGCTTTTTTTATTGTTTCAACATTGTATATATTTTATTTTAAATAATGAAATCAATTTTGAGGATTAGGAAATTTCACAATTTTTATTTATGTTTACCTTTTAGAATAATTTAGAAATAGTAACTAAATTATAGGTAAGTTTAATTTTAGTTAATACATATATATATATATATATATATATATATATATATATATATATATATATATATATATATATATATATATATATATATATGTCACGACACAAATCCGATCGCGACTGGCACCCACATTTACCCTCCTATGTGAGCGAACCAACCCATCAAAACCTTAACATTTTCAATATAATATCAACAGAAAATAATGCGGAAGACTTAACTCATTAATAAAAACAATTCAAACTATTATTATCATCCCCAAAATCTGGAAGTCATCACCACAAGAACATCTACGATCAAATGACTAAACTAAGAATGTCTAAGAATTAAAAATGCATAAAAGCTAGTCCATGCCGGAGTTCAAGGCATCAAGACTTGAAGAAGAAGATCCAGTCCAAGCTAGACGCATTAGCTCACCCTGAATTTCCGGTGTAGTAAGACTGGCTTGAATCACTGCTGAGTTGAAGATGACGGAACGTTCGCTGTATAACACAATTAGCAAAGAAGAAAACATAAAAGTAGGGGGTCAGTACAACCACAAGTACTGAGTAGATATCATCGGCCAACTCAAAATAGAGAACAGTATATATCAGTTAATATCATAAATCAACTATAAACTCAACATGTAACAACAACAAGTACTATAATCATCAATAAGTACCATCAAGTTCATCCATGAGGGCTCACGCCTCAATACCATACTCATTTGGGAATCAAGTTCATTAGATTGAGAAAAAGGTATATTATCATCTTTCGCGATTCATTATCTTTCTTCCTCTTGTGTCGGTACGTGACACTCCGATCCCCTACCACTATGTGTCGGTACGTGACACTCCGATCCCCTATATGTGTCGGAACGTGACACTCCGATCCCCTATATGTGTCGGAACGTGACACTCCGATCCCCTATATGTGTCGGAACGTGACACTCCGATCCCCTACATGTGTCGGAACGTGACACTCCGATCCCCTATATGTGTCGGAACGTGACACTCCGATCCACTAATACTATGTGTCGGAACGTGACACTCCGATCTACTAATACTACGTGTCGGAACGTGACACTCCGATCCACTAATCTCATTCTATCCGTTCATCAAGCCTTCTCTATACCAAGGCATCATCAATCCCATTACTTTAATTCATCAAGCCTTCTTTTATACCAAGGCATTATCATTAATAAGTAGATTAAAGTTTCTTCAAGATTTGGGATTCAATAGCTTCATCATGCTTATTTATTCATAATTACATAATCACATCGTTCATGCAAGCATACAATTAAGCATATAGAAGGGTTTACAATACTACTAACATATATCATTCGCTATTAAGAGTTTACTACGAATAGCATGAAAATAACCATAACCTACCTCCACCGAAGAATTGGAATCAACAAGCAATTTCCCAAGCTTTGATATTCTTCTTCCTTGTTCGACTCTCTCTCTCTCTCAATCGATCAATCTATCTCTCTCTTTTCTTTTCTCTTTTTCTTATTCAAACCCTCTTTCTTTTACCCTAATTCATATATAATTAAGAATGAAAGATGGTAATAATGACCCACTAATTAACTTAAGGTTACTTATTTTAACCCCCAAGTAATTAGATTTATTAATATTAACCCTCAAACTTTATAATTAAGGAAAGAATAGTCCAAAACGTCCCTTAAAACGTGGAAAGAAATCCGATTCTGACTGGGACTACGCGACCTGTGACGGGCCGTCATGCCTGCGACGGTCCGTCACACAGGTCGTCGCAGCCCTTAATTCTCAAGTGGACTGTGACGGCCCGTCACACCAGTGACGGTCCGTCCTGCACCTCCGTTACGAAATTCAGAGAGTCGATTTTCAGTACCAAATTTCAGAATTCTAAGTATGCTGAAACGATGCACCCTCGACGGGCCGTCGTGCCTGTGACGGTCCGTCGCAGTGCCCGTGGTCTTGGCCAGTTTTTCCAGAATTAAATCTGCTGCTCAAAACGACTAAACAGGTCGTTACAGTATATATATATATATATATATATATATATATATATATATATATATATATTAGATTTAATTTATTTGAATACTTTATATTATTTGCGTAATTGAGACTATTTATCATTTGATCTATTCATTTTTATATAAATAATAGGCAGTATATTATAATCGTAGTAAAATTAGTCAAGATAGAAAATGATTTACAAACATTTCATAATCTAAGATTAGTGAAAGATGGAAAAAAATATTCATTACTAAAGGAAAGAATAATAACTTTTTAAGGAAAAGAATAGATATTAGAAAAAATTATATTTACATTAAGCTTATTATATTATTAAATTAAATTTAAATTTCATAAAGAGTTCAACTTATTACATTAAATTTACTTTTCTTACTAAAATAAAGAGAATAAATTTAGGATTTTTTTTCTTCATAATTTCAAAAATTCTTAAGCGATTTCAAATTACAAAAGATATAAAATTTATGTACTAATAATAAACTTAATTAAGACTTAAAATTTGATATATTTGGATTAAAGACTACAAAGAATCTTTAGAAATATATTTAGCAATCAACTATTCAAAAAAATAGTTATTTAGCAAATTTAATTATCAATTTTTGATCGCACAAAGCGCGACTAAGTTCACTAGTAAAAAGATAAATATGAATGGAAGAAGAATCCATCGTGCATGGAGAGAGCAATTATTTCAGCTACATATTTATAATTAGTTTGTTGTATTTATTTTGAATTTTTGGCCAAAAACATCTTTTAATTATACCCAAAACTTAAACTACATCTTTAAAATATCATTTCTAGTAGAAAACACCCTTTAACTATACCCTAAATTTAAATTACATCCTAAAAGTATCATTTTTAGCAGAAAACATCTTTTAAGTATTTATAAATGAACAACTTTCATCCTTTTGTTAAATATTGTCAAAAAAACTAATGGATCTTACAAAAACATGAACAGTTAACGTGACTATCAACAAAAGTTATTCTGTATAATTTCATTACTTGCTACAAGAAGTTCTTGGAAAAATATAAAAAATCTTAGACATTGTTGCTTATTGAAACTGAAAATGATTGGAAGATGTGCGCGTACATAATTTGTCTTTTTCGTAACGGAAAGAAGTTGGAGATTAATTATTTTTTTTCTTAATCAAATAAAACAATAGATTTTTAGGTCAATCTAATATTGAAGTGACCAAATATTGATTATGTCTCGTATTTGAGTTTCATTCTACATTATTAGAAGCGGAAGTCTCCAACAAATGTCGCTTTTAGCATATTCAACCGTGAAGAAATATATTTAAACTAATAATATTTTTAATTAAAATTAAATGAAAAATTAATTGAAAAAAACAGTCAAATTAAAATTTTTGCATAATTCTTAATTCAATGACGAAAAAATTCATGATAGTATTCTTTGCATATCTAAGAATAATAATTAGAAAGGGACGACTTAATTTTTGTGGGATAAATTGGGTAATTTTACGAGATATTCAAGTAGAAGGATATAAATTGCTCACTTTAAAATACTTGAAGAATGTTTTATAATAAAAATGATACTTTAAGGATGTAATTTAAGTTTAGGGTATAGTTAAAGGATAGTTTCTGCTAGAAATGATATTTTAAGGATGTAGTTTAGGTTTAGAGTATAGTTAAAGGATGTTTTTGACCAAAAACTCTATTTATTTATTTTTCCTTTTCTAATGTTATCTTTTTCTTAAAAAAATAATAATAGTAACCTTCTACTTTTTAAAAAAATAGATTTAAAATACTTTTAATTTTTTATTTCGGATTTTAATTTTTTTTTAAAAAGGACTCCATCGTGTATGTGGAGTAGTTATTTTAGCAATGTATTAATAAATAGTTAGTTAATATTTTATGTAATTTTTATGATTTTACCTTATTCATTTTTTTTGTTTAAAATTTTGAATTTTTAATATTTTAATGGTGACATTAAAAATTAAAAATCCTTTAAAGGTAATATGTAAGAAATAAAGAGAAAGTTAAATGCTATTTTTTTTTTAATTTGAGATTACCATAAATATTTGAAAGTATTGAATTAAAAATTATTAATTTAAATTATGAAATTAAAAATGAAAGATGTTTTTAAATTTGAGATCTATTTAAAGGATAAGAATATTTTTTAATTCAATAAAAAAAGAAGGAGATAAAACTAGAAAATGAACAATAAAATATTATATGTGGCCAAAATAACTACTTCATACATGATGGACTCTTTTAAAACATTATTTATATTTGATTAACAAAATGAATTTTAACTATGAAATCAAAAAAATTAAAAATATTTTAAAAGATAGATAACATTTGTTTTTGATAGTTATCTTTCTATAACTTTAACTTAATTCTTTAAAGTTTCCAAGTGGTAAAACTTAGATTTTGTGCTTAATACATATTTTTTTGCAAAAGAAAACGTGGGAAGTTATATTTTTTAAAAAATAAAATTTGAACCAAAAGACTCGTGTTTTCAGTTTTTTTAATCCTTTTTTGTTTGTAATTTTTATTTTTATTTTCGGAATTGAAATTAATTCGGTTAATTTAATAATAAATAATAATTATATTTATTATTATTTTGCTATAAATAAGCAGGTTTCGGAAAGAATGTTTAGAATATTTTTCCTCAAAAAAAGGAATTTTAAAAACTATTTACAAACTAAAATAGGAATTTATTATTTAACCTTGTTACATGTAATTAATAAATTTTATTATTTGAAAATTTCATTTTTGTGATGTTGACATATATTAGAGATAACATACTTTTAATTTTTAAAAAACATTTAATCATAAATTGTGTTTTTTAACATGCTTCAAATTTTCAGATAAGATAAGATTATATCATATGATCTTATAAATAAGATTCACGTGTTTTTTTATTTACAATATGATAATCTTCAAAACAGTCTTGAGTAGTAACACATAATTGCCAAATCTTAGAACTATTATATATGTTTACGTAATAAATACTCATCGTTTTAAAATAAAATAATTAAAGACTTAAACAATTACAAATTAAAGTAAAAATATAAATAGCATTACATTATTAAAAGGAGGGATAAACTTTTAAAAAGAGAAATGTATCACACGTATATTCTATCTTGTACCTATTTACATGTTGTCATTACTAAAAATAAATGTTCTTTACACAAAATCAATACTTAAATAACACTATTTTTTCTTATTTAACTATTGAGAGTTATCAGCATAATCCCTCTCTTTCCTTTTTTCGCCCTCATATCGCCACATGGGTGAACGTAGGAGCGTAAAAAAGGGGGTCCTATCAACTTGTTTCGACCTAGGATAATAAGCTCATGAGCTTGGTCAATAATCAGCACAAGAAAACTAAATGGTTAAATCATGTTCATCGGTCAATTCAAATTAATTCTTCAAAATAAATAGATTTATGTTCATTTATTGAAAAACTTGATTTTAAAAGATCATTAAATAAGAATAGAGAGATAAAAAATTATCTAATTTATTAAGCAGCGGAAAATCTAGTATAATGACATATCAATAGAAATAGATGGAGTATTTATTTATTTTGTGTAAATTAAGCGCACACTAATTTTGTTCTTAAGGTTTATGTGATGAACCTACATGTATTTTCTTATTTTTCTATTTCTTAATCCCAATTAGTGTGGTATTTTAAATTCATCAAATTCAAATAGTAAATATAATTTTTTTTTTCGGTTCTTTTCAATCAACTTAGTTAAATTTGTTTAAATTATTTTCGTTTACAAATTAAATATACATCTTAAATATAACATATTTTGAATTTTATAAAGAATATTTAATCATAAATAAAAAAATTACATTAATAATGTTTCAAATTTTCATATAAGATAATATTTTATGATTTTTTAAGTGAGATTCACAATTTTTTTTCTCATTGCATGATTATCTCAAAACGATCACGAAATGTATTACATAAATAATATGAAAAAGAAAAGATATAACTCCATTTCATATTCATTGTCAAATCAAGTTTATGTAATAAATACTCTCTATTTTCAAATATAAAAATCATAAATCAAAGTAAAAATACGTGTCGCATAATATTAACCATGGAGCGATAAAACTATTTATAAAAATCATGTGTCGTGCATATATTTATTTATTTTGTGCAAATCGAGCAAATCTATCTCTGTATACTCTTATTTTCTATATTTTTAACCTCAATTAATATGATGTTTATTTATTCTTCAAATTCAAATTATGTATGTGATACTTTAGATTCTCCATATTCAAATTACTTTAGATTTATCCAAAAATTCTAGTTAACAAGTTTGTAGTAGTAGTGTATATATATATATACTTTGAATTATGTGAAGACTATTTAATTACATATCTAAATTAAATCACATCATCAATGCTTCAAATCTTCATAAAAGACATCACTTACAAGCAAGGTTCACATGCGCTCTCTTTTCGCAACATAACAGCCTCGAAACTATTATGATCAACATTATCTAAATCTTACAATAAGAAAATGCGATATCACCTTATTTCACATATTATCACTCTTATAATAGACAAATATATTTCTGCAATGTATATTTTTTTAAAAAATTAATAAAATTAAAATATAACATTTATAAATTAAAGATAAGATTACAATGGCATAACATTGTTTATTAGGGAGATAAATTTTTAAAAAAAGACACATGTATTGTTCAAGTCAAGCACGTGTGTAATTTTGTTCTCAAGGTTCGTGTGATGAACCTACCTACATTCTCTTATTTTATATTTTTCCAATTTAAATTGATGTGATTTTTTTTATTCTCTATATTCAAATTTGTTTGTGGTATTTTTTGATTATTCACATTCATATTAAGTAAATGTTGCTCAATGTTTTAGTTAACAAGTTATTAGAAATAATGCATAGAACATATAATTATATATTAATTAAAATCTATCTCATCAATAACTCTAGCTTTAAATTTTCGTAAACACTAAAAACCTAACTAAATTAATACTCAATAAATTAATAATCTCTCTAAGTTAACATTTTGCTTTTATCCCAGCTTAGGTTAATGAAAATAACCATCCGTTTGATAAGATAATAATATATTTTCAGAATACCTCTATAAAAATATATGGTAAATGGTCTTGTTAATATCATCAATTAATAATTCTATAAAAATGAAAATAAACCTAAAACAATTTGGTGAAATTATTGTGTTTTGTTTTTGTTAAAATGTAAATCTAGTTGAATTTTTATCTCTAACTTTTCTTATTGCACCCAAAAATTTCAGAGTTGTCACAACTCTGTATCTTTTTAATGCATGTGGAATGATCAATTTTGTACTCACATAATGATTTACGTATTTGATTTGTCATTGTTGATAATTTTGTGACACCTTTGGAACGAGAAATCATTTTTGAATATGATTTAAAGAGATTTCTTATGTTGCTTATGTAATTTATTCTTTTGCCATCATATATTGAATGTTTTTTCTTGCAAAAAATGAATACTATCTGATTACTAATGTATAATGTATTTATTTTTACGATGAATCATAAAATCATTGAATTTATTTTACAATGAATTATTTAACAAAAAAAAATACATTACAATGAATCATTTAACAAAAAAATACATTACAATGAATCATACATATACATTGTATATAATGTATAATAAGTTTATTATTATATGCATTCAATAAATATGTTACATAATTCAACAAGATACAATGATTTTAACGTATTTACTGTATTTTATGTATAATAAATTTATTTTTATATGATTGTAATAATATAATATGTAAATTAGTAATATACAATAATTTTGATGTAATCAAAATTAACCTTCATTAAATCTAACAATACATTTTCAATCAAATGTTAATTTATCAATTAAATAACATATTTATGAAATAATAATATTACATAATTCACATATATTAATTCAGTAAAATTTTACCATAAATAATAAAATATAATTTTATAAGCAAGAATTATGAACTTCTCCTTTTTTTTCACACCGTAAACTCAAAATAATATTGAATTAAATTATACAAATTTCACAATAAGGAAAGAATTGATATCACCTCATTCCCAATTATTTATCATTACAAAGATTTTAATTTTAATACAAGTTATGATTTTAATTATTAATAAGCACTTTAAAGTCAAAATTCCAATTATTGTATTTATTTATTAATGAAAAAGTAGACAATGAAGTAACATTGATTATCCAAATTTGTTAAGACTGTTGACTCAAATATCAAAAGTTTTTACACATAAAAACATCAATAACTTTCACCACTCATAAAAATGGAATAATGATAATAAATTCCAATAATACACTTCTCCATTTTATTTTTTAAAAAATTTAATTATTTAATCCTTTTTTAAAACAAAAAAACTGATAATTTTCCTTTTTGACTATTCATTATTTTTAACTTTCCAATAATTACAAAATCTAGAAATTTATTTTCTATTTTTTAATTTCGCGCGAAATTAAAACAAATAAATAAACTAAAATGATAAGAAGTTTCATTTTAACGATTTTTTAATTCTAACTATATGATGACGCGTAACAGTTACAGAATTTAAAAATCCGTTCTATTTTTTAAATTTCGCGCTAAATCAAAACAAGACAAATAAATTAAAACGAAAAAAATAAGAAAATAAGAACATGTGATACCAATAATATTTTATCACATGCTCCTTGGCAATAAAAATGTAATGTAATCTAATCTACCACACTCAAATAAAAGAAAAATGTACTAAAAATCTATAAAAAAAAAAAATACAATATTTTTTCTCTATATATATATTAGCGTGGTCCATGGTGTGCTCTGCGCTTTTAAAGGAGAAAAATAAACGAGACTCAACAAATTCACTGTGTGTGTTTTTTTTTTCTTTTTCAGCGAGATGCCAGTGCGTGTTGTAACTGCTCATTGAACAAGTAACACGTTAAATTTGTTCAGTTCCCTTAATCTCCGCCATTGATTTATAGTAATTTTCGATTATCCGTGATAGCTTAATTGATTGATTATCTGAAATTTTTACGGTGTATGATTTAATTGCTGAATCGTCCTTTAGAATTATCAAAATTAACATTTGATACCACATATAGAGGGGGTAAGAGAGAGGGGATACAGATAATAAGCATTTTGGAAATTTGGGGTTTTTTTTGGTTTTGTTTTTGTTGAATTGCATGTTTGTTGGAGATAATTAAGCGAATGGTATCGCGGATAAAGGATAAAGTTGATGCTTAATCGATCGGTTTTTCGTTGTCGGCGATGTCTAAGCATAAGGAAAGAAGTTTGAATGAGTTATACAATGTGACTTTCACTCTTTCTAAACCCAAGGCATGTTAATTTTCTCTTGTTTAATCTATGAAATTCAATTAGGGTTTTTTTTAATCCGATGGGTTTACTTTGAGTTTTGTAAAACTGCTTCTTGAATCGTGCGTCAATCAAAAAGTTTCGGTTTTTCTTTTTTTGTGGTTTTTTCATTTTCAATTGGAATCAGTATGGGACGGCATCGTTTGTGGATAAATTTCAATGTTGATTTGTTCCTGATACTTGTTTGAAGACGATTGTTTACTTCTGTGAAGGTTAGGGTTTCTGATTAATCAAAAATAAGATTTTTCTTTAATTTATTGGTACTTTTGCTTAAGGATGTTTTGGGATTTATGTAGTTTAATGCTTTGGTATGGTATAGGATCTCTATTTGCTGTACTGTTGGTTTCCTAGATTTTTGGATGATGTTGTTTGGCTGCAATTGATAGTGTCTTTAATTCATTTTTAGATTACTCCTCTATTGAGAGGAAGCCATCGGATGCAAGGGCCGTTTGTTGAACCTATCTGTAGCTTCCAGACGAATACGGTGAGATTACAGGGTAATTACATTCTGTGTGTTCACTCTTCTGACTCATTTATTCTCTTCCATTAATATGATGTATATTCACTTTCCTATTTGTTGTCCATTAGTTTGTTTCGGAAATGTATGTTAACTATTGGTTTAGTTCCTTTTTATCCGGGAGTGGTGACCTGGTTTGATGGTGTATTCTTTCCCTGCTGAAGATTTAAATTTCCATACATAGGAGAAGGGTGGGTAATATTTCTTTTGTTGTTGGATACTAACTACTGACAAGTAAATACTTCCTCTCTACTCGCTTCCAATACTCGCCTGAATCGCCAAAACATTGTTTTGGTGTATTTTGTTGGCTTTCCGGAAATTTTCTTGTTTACAGCAAGAGAGCATTCCCATTTCTTGAGTTATGATGGCATCATTGATATTTTCTAGCTGTTAGCAACTTAGAAGAAATGAATAATGTGGTACAAGTAGAATTTGTTTTTTTTTTCTAGATTTGGCCTTATTTTATAATGGAAGGATGTGAGAGCCTTTTTCCTGTCCTTTATCAGAGTATCTACAAGATTGTTAGAATAGAGCAGAATGATAATCATAGGGCTTAGTCCTCCTTGGGGAAAGAAATGTTTTGGAGGTGGGTAGCATACCCTTAGTGCTGAAGAATACATGTTACCAGTTTCAAATAAATAAATAAATGAGGCTAGCATTTTTTTGATGAAGAAATATGAAGGACTATCCAACTGATAAAAAAAGAACAAGAAAATGTGAAGGACTATTGTATTTGTCAATCTGTTATAATTGGAGAAAAGATGCGTGATCTTGTTAAAAAAAAATACTACTTAGTCTGAGATGTTGGAATTTGTTAAAGGTACTTTCATTATATGATCGACTCAGCTTTTTGCCATCGTAGTAGTTGCCTTATTTTTTATTTTATTTTTGAGAATGCAAGTAGAGTGTCTACTGAGAAAAGGTACAGCCTAGCACTAAGTAGATGCTGAGGCGTGACAGAAATCCGTCTGTACATAACAAAAAGGAGGAGTCCTGCTGTGGAAGTCCTAAACTTGCAAACAATCAATAAAGTATAACAATACTGTCTACATTCTTTATATCCTGTAGGTTTCCCTATTATTGTTTCCTCTCCTTAATCGAAACACTTTCTTTTTCCAAATGTTTTATTGTGTTCAGGTGTCAACTGAAGTCAATAAGGAATCTATCCCGTGTACTCAGAATCAGACTGTCGGTGGAAGACTAGTCGCTGGATCGTGTAACGTGTGCTCCACTCCTTGCTCTTCTTGTTTTCCTGCTAGTCAAAGTCTCATGGAGTCAAAAGTTGATGAATTATCTGGGGAAACAGGTATAAATAGCTTAAGTTTCTCTGTCAATGATGTTTCATCTTCTGATAAGACTAGAAAATGTGAAATTAGACAGAGTAGTGAAATAGACAGCGCAATCTGCACTAGTTCAAGTAGCTTATCTTTCTCTGCAAACGCTGAAGTTAAAGCAAATGCAAGGACTTCTGATGTTTCATCAGTTACTTCAGATGGTGCAGTGCTTGTGGAGTTAAAGGATCTCAAATCTTTTGAAGGCCTTGATGACAACATGTCGTGTATCGTTGGAGGCTATGAAGCTAATAAATTATCCAGCTTCAGTAAGATGAGGGAAGACAAATCAAGTCTTCAGTGTTCTTCTACTTCTACTGGGAAAACTATAAATAATCAAACTTCTGCTGGATGTGTACACGTGAAAGTTGAGGCTGATGATGGTAGTCCAATTGACCATAGTAGGCAGAATGAAAGCAGTGGGGAAGAAAATAATAAGGCTCCTACTGAGGCGACCTCTTCAAGAAATGTACATAGTACGGGAGACTGTTTGGAAAATAACCATTCATCATTAAAGAATGACGTGAAATCTGAAGCTTCTGATGATCTACCTGCTGATACTTGTCCTGAGAAGAATGACCAAAAGAATGTTGGATCACCTGTGTCCTCTGATACAAAGAATGCCTTACAATCACATCAAATGGATGAGAGTGAGGAATCCGACGTTGAGGAGCTAGATGTAAGTAAGAGTGCCTTTGCTGTTTGCTCTTGGAACACTGATTTTCTCTCTTTTTGTTTGTTTTGTCCTATAACCTGACTTTGAAGACTACAAATGATTATCATCTGTAAAAGGAAATCTGAGAAATTTTATGTTTTTATGTCTTCGGACACTGAAGAAGTCAACTTGACTTGTAAACATGTGAACACATTTGCATATATCCTTCCCATTTTTAGTCACACCCAGAAATCATTAAGCCCATAGCTTATATTTAGCTGGCTGGACATGTTTTACCTGTCAAGTCTGAGGACTACTGAATGTCTAAAGCATGACCTATAAGGGGCATTGTTCCTACTATGGGGATTAGGCAGTTCTAACTTGTTTACAGAAAATGGCATTTTTGCACAGCAGAGCTAAATGCCAATATCAAATTCTATGGTACTTTGCTGGAGATGTTGGTACATTACTCACTGGATATCTGTAAGGGGTTATTAGAGTGTTACAAAGAAAAAACTGTAGTGCAGAAAGCTAATGAATAGATTCACTTCAAATGTAATGTCAAATTGATCAGCTCCCGTATGAACACTAAAAAAGCAAGTAGCTTCTAATCTACAAGAATTGCTGCTCTATATCTTAGTTTGTTTAGATTAGTCTTGCAGATTGTTTTTTGTCTAAAAAGGCGTGATAAATAAAGGTAACCTTGGAAATTCTTTTAGCAGGAAATGTTTTGTCGATAATATTACTGATTGCAATGTATGAATTAGTGCTATGCATGTGAGTTTGTTTGCTTCTTTAATTGAGGCACACATTCTCTTTTATTTGACCATACAAGTGATGCATTTGATCTGTCTTGTGTTTCTTGGATAACTGTGTGTAACTTAGGTTAGGAAATCATGCTGCCTTGTTATTGTATTTTGTAGTCGTTCCCTCAAAACTAGTTTGCAAGCTTGAATTGTACCACACACCTTTTATCCCCTTTGAAATTGACAGTGTAGTGTCATTTCCAATTACAGGTGAAAGTTTGTGATATATGTGGAGATGCTGGTCGGGAGGATTTACTTGCCATATGTTGTAAATGTACAGATGGTGCAGAACATACGTAAGCCTCTAATTCATTTTATATCCACATGGTCATTTTGTTCCTCATTTTGTGGTTGATGTGAATATTCTGTTATTTTGTCCCAGTTATTGCATGCGAGAAATGTTACAAAAAGTTCCAGAGGGTGATTGGATGTGCGAGGAATGCAAATTTGATGAGGAAATGAGAAATCGGAAAGAAGATAAATCTGTGAAGTTTGATGGAAATGGAAAAAGTTATCCTACTGGTCAAAAAATTGCAGTTGGCAATACAGGCCTTACCATAAAAACGGAATCGAAGCCTCCTGATTTTGACGGTGATATAGCTTCTGACCCTAAAACTCCTGGCAAGAGGCGCATGGATGATACTGAATATTCTGCAGCAAAGAAGCAGGCTCTTGAACCAGTTCCGGCATCACCCAAAACACTGAGTCCCAATAAACTTCCTGCCCTTTCTCGTGAAAGTTCATTTAAAAACTCAGATAAGGGGAAGTTGAAATCTGCAAATCAGTTTTCTTCTGGAGGTCTTTCTGTTCATGATACGCCAGCTTGGGGGTCACGACTACAAACTTCTAGAGGTAATTTTATCGAAATTGGCTTGGATCTTAACCTCTCGACTCTTCTAAGAAATTCTCTTGTTATCTTTTCTGTTGCTTGGTATGTCACATAGTATGCTATAACCAATTAAGCTGGATTCTTTTTGTATCTGCAGGTACTTTTTCCAAGTCAAATTCTTTCAGTTCCCTGGCTGCAAAACGAAAAGTGCTACTTGTAGATGAAGGTTTTCTGCCGAAGCAGAAATTGGTCAGAGAGTCCACTGGTCTTGATGTGAAAGAGAGTTCTACTCGATCAATGAACAAATCTATGTCATTTAGATCGATAAGCACTAGCCGCAACAATGTCTCTGAATCAAAAGTTAAGATGTTATCCCCCAAGTTTCCCCCTGCTCAGGACAAAGGACAAATGCAGACAAAAGAACGAAATCAATTTGAAAGGAAGAATTCTTTTAGATCAGAGCGTTCTCCCGGTACTTCTGTTCCTTCTAGAACCGATCAAAGATCAGCATTTCGAGGTGACCCTTCGCCACTTCCTTCCTCAAGTAACATCCGTGATACGCGAACAGGTCAGCTTGACAGCAAACCTATGTCACTATTGAAATCTTCTGGTGCCGTTGCTCGTAGGACACAAGATATATCTGTTCATTCAGGTAGAGTGGCTTTAAGTTGATATGCCTTCTGTCTCTAATTCTGTCTACTCATATTCTTTGTTTGGAGGGGGTGGGCATTGAAGCCTTTTACATATTCATTTTACTATGCATTTTCTGCCTATGTTAATCAGATGAAGCTAAGAAGAAAACATCTCACACATCCATGTCCACAGGAGCTCCTGCTACCAATAAAATTAGTAGCTCTGATCAGCGACCTGACCAGAGTAGTGCAAGAGATGATTCTTTGCCGAACTCTTATATTGCTGAGAGACCAACATCTAACACTGGTGAAGGTCTGTCTGATGGTCTGCCCCAGCCGAGTGAATCAAAAAATGTTGGTGAGAGGACAAAGGAGAGTTCTGGGAGACGCTTAAAACACACTGGAACTGGTACTAAGTCACTCTTCTGCCAGAAGTGTAAAGGAAGCGGTCACTTGACAGATGGTTGCACTGTTGAGGTGTCTGAATTATTTTCTTCTGATGTTTCTGCTGTAAGAAATTCTAGAGAGGCCCCAAATGGCACGAGCAATCTTAAAGCTGCAATTGAGGCGGCTATGCTAAAGAAGCCTGGAGTATGCTGGAAGAATAGGGTTGTTGATCAATCTGATGATTTAGCTGTGTCAAACACAAATGCTGAAACAACAGCTCCGGATCCATTATGTGGTTCAAGTAGCAGAAGAATGTTGTCATCCAACGAGGATGGCCATGGGGTGCCATTAAACTCTATTACTGGCTCTCATAAACAGGAAATCGGTAGCTTGAGGCAGCTGTCAGTGCTTCCTGCTGAAGCCCTTACCGGAGCAGGGAATCTGGTGCCTATTCTTCTGTCTGATGGAAAATCTTCACTTGTTGATTTACATAGATATTCACAAGCAGCAATGTCGATACTTTCGAAGACAGCATTTCCAGAGCATGAATATATATGGCAGTATGATGTCCAACTTCATCTTTTTTTTAAAAAAAATAAAAATAAATTCCCCCCTTAGGATTTTTGAATTTTGATAGGTTGTAGTCATGAGATTTTATTGCATTTCAGAAGCAATTATTTATGCTTCCTTTTTGTTTAGGGGTGCTTTTGAGGTTCAGAAGAGTGGAAGAACTCTTGACTTATGTGATGGAATTCAGGCTCATTTATCAAGTTGTGCATCACCCAATGTTCTTGACGCAGTACACAAATTTCCTCAAAAGGTCCTCTTTAATGAGGTATCACGATCGAGTACATGGCCAATACAATTTCAGGAGTATGGTGTTAAAGAAGATAATATTGCACTGTTCTTTTTTGCTCAAGATGTTGGAAGGTAACTGTTCCCATTTAAATTTTCTTGCTTTCAGTAAATTGGTTTTCCCGCCAGTATTGTTTGTTTTTTTCATCTGACATTGATGGTGTATATAATGTCTCAGCTATGAGAGATGCTACAAAATTTTGCTGGAGAATATGATTAGGAACGACACGGCTCTCAAAGCAAATCTTCAAGGTGTTGAACTTCTGATATTCCCATCTAACCGACTTCCTGAAAAATCTCAACGTAAGGGCGACACATATTATGAGATACTTACTTGAACTGCATTATCTAAGTTATATTATACAAGCATTATCTCACAATTATATGTCAAGCGTGAGGTTCTACAGACTGGGACAAGCTTGGTTCACATTTTTTATTACTTTGCTTTATCATAAGATGGTACTCAATATGAATGAATCAGTGTTTTGTGAAGTTTTTGATCCTGAACTCTGACGCCACAAATGAAGGAAGCCATTGTTTACTTTTATCACATATTTCCTGCTTAATTCTATTCCCACTATTCTTTAAGCTGACACTGCATGTCTGCTTGGTACATTAGCTACTCTTTACTTGTTTCTTTGCAATAGGGAGTACACTCATCGGTGCCTTCCAGTTCTCATTCGCATGTAGTTGTGATTGTTATGTAGGGTGTTGAAATGAAGACATGTACTACAAACTTATTCTCTGGAAGATACTTTATCCAAAATGAGATGGAGAAACTGTCCTTGTTTTTTGCTTGTTCTGATCATGCTGTTTATGCAGGGTGGAATATGATGTTCTTCCTATGGGGTGTCTTTAGAGTGAAGAAGGTGCAGGCAACGACTGGAAAGCCATCTCTTGTACCCCAAGATACTCCAAAATTAATCATGCCTTTTCCGGAGAATATACATTGTCTCGGACCTGTAGACAATGTTACAAGTGGTAATGTTCCCATGGATGTTGAGGTAACTACTCCAAAGAAGTCTAGCTGTCCATTAGTTAATGGAAATGTTGATTCTATAGCGGCCCAAGTATGCAAAGGTGACTCTGCACACACAAATTTGGAGCATCTGGAGCCTAGATCCATGAGTTCTGTACCGGTCAGCCACATGGATGTTGCCCCAGAGAGGAGACAGTTTGGCATTTTCCAGGTGCTGTTTAACTTTATCATATTTGCATAGGGAGCTTCAAATTTGCTACTTTAATTAAGATTTGAATAGTCTGTTTTTGAATCCAAAAATCATATATTCATAGACACATTGCACTAGCCACTAGAGTTCCTCTTTCATGCAAAAAAAAGGAAAAAGTAGAACATATACATTGACAGTGCAAGTCCGATACTGCTTGAGATACTTTTGTGACTTAAATATGTTGTCTGCTCGGTTGCTTTACTAACTATTGTTATTTCAGTACTTATAATGATATTAGTTGTTTAGATCTTGCAAATTCGGGTTCTTTGTGTTGAACTGGTGACATATAAACAAATCCTAGTTAACTGTGAGTCCTTTAGTCTGTATTGAACATGTCAGATATCAACTTAAAGTTCAAATGCAGCCAGTTCTGGTATTGTGGCTTGAAGTGATGAATGGTGTCATATGACATGATTTCAGAGTTTTCATCTTCTTATTTTAGTTTGCCATTTCTGGCGTATCATTCCTCTCTTTTGGTGGTGCAAGGATCATCCGAATCATTTGAGTGATTTGACTTGCTATCTAGACTAAGCATGCTGATCCTTAGATGGATCACAACATTTTCTAAGGAGACATTCTTATTACATCCCAAGACAGTGTAATTAGCCTTGGGCAGTCCAGTGGTCCTCAATCTTATTTCGTCCATGTCTTGCATCATGGAGAGAAAATCTTGGACTTCTTTTTGTTTACACTTTGGATATATTGCAATTGTGATGTAATCAAGTCCATAAACTCATTTGTTGCTCACATCAAATGCCAGGAGTTGGAAAGGTAATTGGCTATTATTTCAGACTCTGCAGTTGTCCTGATTCTCTTGGATCTTGTCATAGCGTATTTGTCTATTGGTAATCGTCAACCTGCTGCTTTGTAGTGGATACTGCAGTAGGTTTAACTTGTTATTCACAAATGTTTCTCTTATTTCTTCTTTGTAGCGAGGGTGTCAACTCAGATTTCTTGTTATCAAAATAATGTCTAATATATCCTTCATGTTGCAGTTGTATGGGTGTACCTAATGCTTGATTGTCTTTGGGAGATTTCCCCTTGCACTCTTTTGCTTATGCACTTGTTCATTTACATTGCTGCAGCATTTACTTAATGAACATAATTAATACTCTTTTAGGTGGTTGGAGATGCTGGATGTGAATGCAAAGTGGAAGTGCCAAGTAATTCTGCACCAGCTGCCAATTCTCAGCCATCCCGCTCTGTTAATGAAGCTGCAGGTCATATGCAGGAGAAAACATCTGTGGGCAGCATGGAGAAAGGCTTCTGTAGCACAAATGGTAGGAAATTTGAGATAAATCTGGAAGACGAGTATAAAGATGAAGAGGCATCTGAAACGAGTGGAAGTGCAGCTACGGAACCGACACGGAAGGAGCTCAATAATGATGTGTCGAACCACCTGAAACGTCCACGTTCAGTGGACACTGTGATGCAATATGCTGACTCTGGAGTTAATCGAGCAACTCGACTTTTTAACGATAATGACCAAGTTGAAGAGGCACACCATGACAAAAAGTTGAAGACTAGTATTGGTGGGTCTTATGGTAATAGCGAGCAAACTAGTTCCAGTGATGATTTTTTGTCACGGATGCGTGGTTCCTCTTATGGACCCTACCTTCCGGATACTGGGTATGATGAAGTTCTGAGTAAGGCACCTGTTCCGGAGTGCACAGAGAGTGCTGAAAGATATTTCTTCCCTGTTGATCCAAATCCTGGTAAGGCTAGCTCGACGCCTTGGCAAATGCATCATCCAGACAATGATCGGCTTAGTGATAGAGTCCCGAATCTTGAGCTAGCATTAGGTGGTGAGTCAAATTCACAGACTCGGGGAATCCCACCCTTTTTAGTTGGGAAAGTAGACAAGAAAATTATTCAGCTCCAAGGTGGTGAGACACAATCGCTGACCCAGGGCATCCCACCCTTTTTAGTTGGGAAAGTAGACAAGAAAATCATTAAGGACCATGGTGGTGAGACACATCCGGCAACTCCAGGAATCCCATCCTTTTTAGTTGGGAAAGTAGACAAGAAAGTGAGTCAGGACCATTCTTCAGCTAAGGAAGCAGTTGGAGTGGAGGAGGTAGAGGATGTCTCTGCTTCTCTCTCCCTTTCTCTTTCATTTCCTTTCCCGGAAAAGGAACAACAGAAAGGTTCTGTTTCACAAACTGAGCAGGCAATATCTGAAACAAGACGCGGTAATACACCTCTCCTCTTCTTTGGGGGACTCGGCAACAAGTAGGAGGGCGATCTTGCCAATAATGGTGTACATTTTAGTTTTATTCACATGGATGCGGTAGGTTTACAGCATGTTCATAAGGATACAGGGGCTATAATTTTGTTAGGTGTTTGCAGTCAATTTCTCTTTTTAGTTTGCAAGTGCAGAGTGACGGCCCTTTTGTATATATAAAGAGAATATTAGCCGTTGTGGGCTCTGGTACCATAGAAAAAATTAACATTTATGCGTCAGTTAATTCTCCTCTTAAATATTAGTTATCCCTCAGTGATCTCCCTTTTTCTTTTTTTATGAATAAACGCATATCTGGATGTTGGAAAGCCATTACCCTTACCAGCAAGGGTGTTGACGTGAGTGGTTAGGATTCCTTCGTCCGAGGACGTGGGTTTGAATCCCCTTGGGTGTTGAGTCGTCTTTGTTTAGGAAATGCATAATCACTTTCTCGCGCGAATTTCCATTTTAGTCAGCATAATGCATAGTAATAACTTCGTCTACTATTGTGGTTTCTTGAGGATAAACATTTCAGGGATTTTTTTGGCGTGAATTCACATTTAGTCAGGCTTTAATGTGACGAGGCTAATGCATAATTATAACCTCAGCTACTAATGTGGTTTCTTGAGGATAAACATCTTCAAACACTTTATTTGCATCATATATTTACGTTGAGCAATTTACACAGTTCATTATAAAATATAATTTTGTGACACTTGAATATAATAAAAAATATTTTTATGACACTTGAATGTGACAAAATATTTCTGTGACTATAATTTGTGGAAAAAACTCTTATTTTAATGAGATGAGAATTATCATACTTCAATTACACATATGACAGAAGCAGCCAGCTTTGTTCTACCTTTGTTTTTATCACCATACTGTGAAAGATACATGAGACCTCTACGAGGTAGTGTTAAATTTGCATATACAATTTTATTTAACATGTTATTATTGTCGCACGATTTTATTCATTTTTTTTCTTGAGAAAAACAATTTCTCATAGTTGATATACCTACAAAAATAAAGATACTAATAGTTTTACAAGAAACCAAAAAATGATTTTTTTTTTAGGGATTAAATGTTTAAAAATGAACAAAAAATATCCAATTCCTCTATTTTTGTTCTCCTTCCTATTAATTATTTTATATCTAATGGACACAATTCCCTAAACTTTTATCTATTCCGTTGAAAATGTCTTACATGGTTTGCTTTGCATCATATAATTCAAAATTGAAAAAATAGCTTTGATTTTTTAATTAATTATTTTTTAAAAAATATTTGTTATTTAATTCCCATCCCTCTAAATAGAAATAGAGATCGAAAAAGCAAAATCCTCAATTTGTTCACTCTTTGTATCTACTGCTCAGCCTCGTCTCTCTTGCTTCCTCTCATGGCGACCGGCGCTGCCCCCTTTTCATTGTCAGGTACCATCGCCGGCGATTTTTTTTTTCTACTTCCATTTTCCATTGATAAGATAATTCAAGGAAATTGAATATGTATGTATCTTTTGTGGTTATTTTCGGATAAAATCTCGGAATGAGTTATAGCTGCTCGAAACAAACATCGATGGAGTGAATCTATAAATTATGAATGTTTCATTTCTTTAACGTTATCTACTTTTGTTGTATGGATCTTCGCTGTGATTATGAACTGCCAATAGTTGGGTAGGATCTATAGGAGCATAGATATCGGCTTTGATGAAATTAGATTTTTTGTTTTTGATAACCGTGGTGTTTTGGCCAGAACCTGACTAATTATACGTGATACTTGTAACCTACCACTGACAATAGGTGCAAGTAACTCTGTCCACTAAGGCTAGAACAGATGCAAAGAAATTACCAAGTGTTTTGTCTTTGCTGGGATTTGACTATTGAGATCTCATGGTGCTCAATTCACTTTATTGACCGTTAGGACACACCCTTAAAATTTTGCTCATCTGTATATTTGTTTTTAATGTTATTTCTGTTTCTTGCAGTTCGATTAGCTCGCCTTCATGTAACTTGCGTGGCGGAGTTCACTGCAATCCTAGATTCATTCATAGTACTGAAAATTGGAACATACTTGACGTGCATGTCGTGCAATTTATTAGAAATACTGCAGCGGACCAGTGACTTCCTCTATTTGATTATTTCTAACTTTCTCTGTTAATCTGATTGAAAGCATAACTCTCAAGGTTCAAATGATAGATATGGGGTTTCTGTTTATGACATATAGAGATGCCCGCTTGTTGTTTGTCATGAGAATATGATGATTCTCATCCTTCTAAGCTATGTCTCTCTCGGTGTCGTGTCTTCACCTTGTAGTTTAAATTGCATCTTTGGAGTCTCCTGAAGTGGTTAATCATGTACTTTACTGGGAAAAGAGTTTAAAAAATGGCATTCTTTTTTATGTCCTTTTCTGGTAGTATTGTATGATTGAAGAGAATGCCAAGCATCTCTGGCCATATTGGTGAAGTGACAGTGTATTAATGTGGTAACGAATCTCTGTGAACTAGGGATTGTGTTTACTTTTGGCTTGATATTGAGTTCCCATTTGAGATGCTTCCCTTTTCTCCCCTTCTAAATTAGGTGCAACTCATGTCAAAGCATGCGAACCTTGGTCTGCAAAGTCCTCCTCGTTTGTCAAGACACCTATGGTGGCTATTCAGAAGAAATCAAACTCTCAAGGAACAAAAACCTCCAAGTTGTCTATTCGTGCAAACTACAGGTATTCCATTTTTGTATGCTTATATCCTACTCACTACTTATTAAGAAACAAGTCTGTTGATGATTATTTTAATGAATTGAGATCACTTGCCATTAATCTGGTTTATGCTTAGTTTTTGGCTTTATGATGATTGATAAGCCCAAATTTAACGAATGGCCGTTACTAGCGTAATAAAGAAGACAAGGGACTGACTAGCAAGGTTTCTTCAATTCTTCGTCTAATTTTTTTCTTAAGAGTATGGTGGAGTCCCCAGAGCTGGATGAACTTTTAATAATAAGTGTAATGGATGTATTGTTCCTTCCGTTTATGATATTTATATAACCTTGCATATTTTTTGGTGCCCTGAGTTACAATCACACACATTTATTCTTAAACTTTTTAAGTTGTCTATTCTCCCGTGTCCTCCAGTTCGGCAATTTACGGAGTAAGAGGAAAGTAAGCAACAGATTTATATTTGCAAAGTGACAAAGTATGATGTAACTCTTTTTGTTCGATAATACAAACTTCTTTTTCTGTTCCCATCTTGCATAGTTGATAGAGCTTTTTGTGTCTTAAAGTTTCTGGTGTTGACTCTACTTTTCATGTCTTTTCATCAGCTGTCTATTTTGTTGCTACTAAATTCAACTTTCGTTTAATGTTCTCACCAGTCCGTCTGATTCCTCTTTACAGAAAAGTCATGATACTTGTGCATTTAATTTCTTTGACTCTGTAATTCTTCCTCATTATTTGCTATTAACTGTTTGTATCAGCAGACGTGATAAGATCTTTGGAGATTTGAAAGTACCAAATGGCTTACATTCTAGACAAGATCAGTCCTTCCTTTTTTCTCCTCACAGGTTCTAGTTCCTAAAGGAATAGTCTATATTATCAGCATTTGATGCATCCATGGACTGCTCTCCCTAGTGGGAATCAGAACAGATTCCTAACTGGAGAGATGCAGCTCTCTTTTTCTCCCAACACTTAACTGCATTCCGCAGAGGTCACTTTCCACCGCTCCGTGTTTGCGAATATCTGATTAAATGTTTCCCTCTTATATCTGCTTTGATGAACCAACTTGATAGAAAGCAGTAGGTGCCCTTTCTGAGAATATATAGGTGGTCGATGGTCTATATTAAAAGATTGCCAATTTAGAATTGTCTCAGACTCTTGAATCATTGGTTGCTTTCTGTGCTTCAAATGGTTAATGGAGAAAAGATTTTTCCAAGCACATAATATGGATAAGCCAAAGTAACCAAAGTAACCAACTGATGAATTAATTGCAGAGGTGCAATGGGCAACCAAATCCTTTTCAGCTGCAGAGTGAAATGATGATGTTCCTTTAATGTTTACTGCACTAAAATTTTGAAATTGTAGCTCAGAAAACTAAAATTTGTGATCTGTTCCTCTCAGTTTTTTGGAAAATCGGATGATCCTTACAGAAACCACTTTTTCTGGCAACATAGTTTGATGCATGCATTGTTCCAAGCATCTGAAGTAAATGCTAAGGCTAATCCATCTTTCTAGATCAGGAAACTCATCTCTGTGGAACCAAGAGAAACTTTCAGCTTATGAAACCTTTTAATTTATATTACCATCTGCATAAGTTTGCACTTTTTAATTGTTTTTCTTAGCAGGATTAGTTATCGTCATCATGTTTGTCGTCGTTATTATTGTTTTTTGCATTAGAAAGCAAATGAAACTCTTTTTTGAACTTTGGTATAACTCCAATAACTTAAGGAGCTTGTTTAAGTTAGAAGTCTGGTTCTTAATGAAAGGATGCTAAGCTTGTTACTTCCAACAATAATTGGTTGTGATATTTAATATATGTGTCCATCAAAGTAATTTCCTCATAATCATTGGGATACTGCAAGTGTCGGTCATTTTCTTCAATGGAGGCTTTTCTTGGGCGCTCTCATATATACATTAACTAGCAAAGATGGAACACTAGATTCATTTGCATTATATATAATATCAATATATGATAGAGGATGATGACCGATGCATTGGGAGAAATAAGAGCTCTTGAAAGTGCAATGAGAGATAGAGTGCAGTATGAAGAAGCTGATGATTGTGAAACTTCTGTTGGTGGCTGGACTTCAATTCGTCTTTTGAGTAGGATTCTCCGAATTTATGCACCGGTGACTTTTGTTAAGTGAGGAATGTTTGAAGTTAATTTCGGCTTCAGAAATTAGGAGACACCATGGTTGTCACGCTGTTGCTGGTGTCTATTTAATTTTAGAAGCTTCCTCAATTTCTTTTTGTTGATTATCAAGTTTCTACTTATTCTCAGTTGAAGTAGAGGAAGTTGTTTCATCTGCATCCTTAAATTTTATTTGGGTTCTTCTGAAATATCTGTGGCCTATTAAGTTGTGAAGGTTTTCTGATCCCAGATATGAAATTAATATGATGTTTGCTGTCTAACTTGGTAAGTGAGGGTAACACTTGCTGAATGTGGCTCCTTTCAGCATATGATATTGCTGAGTCATTTGACTCCATGCCTTTTAATTAGTTATCCAATCATATGAAAGGATTACAATTTCTGAAGCTGTTTTCACTGATCTGTCCATGTGTGCTCAACTGGTATGTTCAATTTTGCCTGTTGAATGCAGTGATCAAAGAGGTGGCGGGGGCAACGGTGGTGATTTTGTTGCCGGTTTCCTTTTAGGAGGTGCAATATTTGGAACACTTGGCTATATTTTTGCTCCACAGGTAATTTTGGTATCGTCTCTTGGTATCAACTTGATTTCTGATTCCACAACACTGATTTGCTTGTTAGGCACGGTAAACATTGTTGCCTACTTTTTCTTACTCTCCGGGTCAAAGAATTTCGCTGAGTATGTGTGCGCCCATACTAGGATGATTCCTGTGTTTTTTTTCCATAATGAAGCAGCTTTTTGTAATGGGTACCAATATTCTCAAGACCAACTTATTTCCTATTCAGTTAAGAGATTATCGCTAATTCAAATAGTACTTGAGTTAAAGCTACTATTTTGTTGATACAATATTGAGTTTTGCAACTTAGTTTACCCTATTTGGAAAGCTAATTTTCAACTTCACTAATCAACTTATTTGGAAATGAGTTTATTGAATGGATTATGGCTTACATATATAGGTATTATAAATATATTTAATGCTTGTTCATCTCTCATCGCACTTTCTTTATCACCTTAAAGATGCAACTGTATGAAATGATTACTGGTGGGTTTCCCTCAAGTGTTTTAGGATTTTGTTTGCTAACATAGTTTTCTGTTATTTTTTCACTGCCATCTGTCATTAGATACGGAGGTCATTGCTCAATGAAGATGAATATGGTTTCCGGAAAGCCAAGCGACCAATGTACTATTATGATGAAGGTTTGGAGGTGATAAGAGATTTTTTTGCTTTAAATTTCTGTATCAGCCTAACTTTTTTCTACTACCTGGCTGGTAGGCTTATAAATTTTGTTCTATCACTTGTCGTATACAGAAAACTAGACAAACTTTGAACAATAAGCTAGATCAACTGAACAGCGCCATTGACAAAGTATCTTCAGGGTTGAGAGGTGGAAACAAAATGCCTTCAGTGCCTGTTGAGAGTGATGCAGAAGAAGCTACTATGTGAGAACTGGTCTTGTACCTCTTTATGATCAATCATAGGACTCTACACACAGGATATTGGAACAGTATAAGGATCATGAAGTTTCTAGTCTTACCAGTTATTTTATTATCTTCTGAATCTTTTGGTGAGGTTTCATCATGGAACTTGAAAGAAAAAAGAACAAAATATGATTTCCAGGAAGTCGGAGACTTGTGAGTGAAAACTAGTTATTCACTTGAATAGTCCTCAAATTTGAATTTTAATTCTTCAAGCAGCATTTGCAGATATTGAAGTTCAGTATTTAAAATGTTGAAATATCATTTTGTTGTCCTGAAGCAAATATTTCACTACTTGAAATGTTGAATTGATATTTGATGTCCAAGCACCTTTTTTGGGACTTTCCGACGCGAATTTGAATTTTGTCAGGTGTTTCGGAAATCGGATGGAAAATAAAAAAAGATATTTTATGTCCAAAAGTATTGGTTGTATTTGACACAATGATGAGGCATCTGGTTGTATTTGACACATACACATAAATAGCCAAAATATTTATGTGATTTTGGACCATAATGATTCCCTGCATTGTGGACCATTACATATCACAAGTCAAAAATTTAATAGTCCAATTTTCAAGAACTAGATAAAAATGTTCGACTAGTAACGTTTTATCACATTAGTTAACATTTTGAAACTTATAATAATAATAATCACATTGGGCAAAAAAATTCTAAATTTATTAATGAAATGAATTCCCATACTTTCACCTCATTCACTCGTGTTGATGCTCGATTAATTAACCTATAAAACACTCTCATAACTATCATTCATATTGAGATTCGATTAATCTACGAATAAAACGTGTTCTATCAAAAAAAAATAACTATAGGAGCTGACTCCTCCCTTCCTATCCATAAAGGATAGTTCTTTGCTGGACTATTTTGTTACTATCCAAACTGAAGGTTAGAAAAAATTAGGGATTTTAAATTGAGAAACAAAAAATTGAAATTGAATTACTTTCTCTCTCTAAGAGCAGGCATTCACTCTCTTTCTCTCTCTATTATTCTTTCTTTATGAAAATTAGGAGTAATTCTTGATCTTTCAACTCTTAGTATCCCTAATTTTGCCCTAATCTTCCTATCAATTTGATTGAATTCTAGTAACAAAATTTAAGAAAGAATCATCATAAAGCTAATAACTTTAGGAGGGAAAAAAGAGAGAAAGATTCTCCATAAACAAAGTGAAATCTTCTCTTAATTGTGTGTCTCTTTCATCAGTTTGTCTGTTTCTCAGAGGGCCTTCAAATTTCAACCATGTTTTTAATGGGGTAAAAATCTCAGATACTCAAAAAAGATAATTGAGCCATTTGCATTTTGTCCTCTTTTTTTTTTTTTTTGTGAAAAATGTTTTGCAATATCTCCTGTTAGATGTCTATTTGCTGGGCAAAAATAAGCATTGTAGCAGTAAAGAACAAATTTTGGCAGCCATATGGAGGATGATAATAAAACCACCTACAAACACAAGGTAATCTTCTTCTTCAATTTGGTTTTCCTTTTTCTTTCTTGGGGTTTCTCTATTATTGAGCAAAATATCTCTAGGTTAGTTTGCACCATTTCATTTTTCTAAGACCACAAATCAAGAAATTGCTTCAGAATTATTTATTGTTTATAAAGTTGCAATCCTTTTATGTTGGAAGACTAATTCAAAATTGGAGTAGAGAAACCCAATTTGTTTAGGACTTGGTACTTGCTAATCTGTATAGGGTTTGTAGTCTAATTCATATTAGAATATGTTTTCAAGTTTCTAGACAAGGTAGGTCTGGTAGGGTCTTCCGGAAGGTAGTGCTAAGGTTTGCGTACACTCTGCCCTCCTAAACCCCTCTTTTCGGACTATACTGGGTTTCTTCTTGTTGTTGTAGTCAAAGTAGGTCTGGTACTACTGTAAATAGAGGGTGTTGCTAGCTATGTGGGGATTTGTGATGAATTATGGAGAACTGTAAGGATCTTTACATAATAACGAAAAAGTAAAAGCGACTGAGATGCGAGGGGAGAACTTTTGTTTAACATTTCGAGAAAGACAACCTATTTGTTCGTTTACCGATAATCCAAACCAAGATGGATATATCCTGACCAATAATCACCATGATCAAGCTTTGCCCTTACCGGTTTTTGTAATACCGCAGGTATTCAGGGATGTATTGAGATTCATGAATCAGTAAATTATTTTCCATCATTATAGAACTGATATATTTCCTTCAGACCACTGCAGAAAAAGAAGCAACCAAATGCTTTAATAAAAATCCCTTTCAAGGCAGTGTTCTCACTGAAGAAGGTTCTATATTTTCCAGTTTTAAGTTTTCTCTTTGTCGATTGTTTTGGATTTGCTCTACTCTTTTAATTAAAATCAACCATTGGCATTATATTCAATGCGTTTTAGGCCACTCCTTGTTTATGATATTGGCAAGAGACTTGGAAAAAGGTTATCAACTATCCTACATTCAGGGGGGAAGCTAGTAAGAGGAAAGGGGGTTCAATTGAATCCTGTTTGCTGAGAAATCACAGTGTGCAATAGGGTAAAACTGATTTTTTTTTGGTTATATATAGATTGTTGAACCCCCTTTTCCCACTTTGCTAATCTTCCCCTATTACACGGGCGCAAAAGTTGTTTCAGTAGCAAGTTCAAATCTCAGCTATGACACTCTAGTGTTTCTGAATCCTATTATATAAATTTCTGGCCTTGCGCGCCTGCATTCTTACTCTTAACCAAAAAGGAAATGTATGGTAGTATTAATATGATAAAATTTCCTCTAAAGAATCATTGCCAGTTTTATTGCTGGCTAAGATTTAAGTAGCGTCAGGATTTTCTTGTTCATCCTTAATATGACTGGCATATAGGAACAAGCATATGTTTTCTGTCGTAATGAAATTCTTTTCCTTTGAATACTTTCTTTTAGCTATATAGGATTACAGATTGTCATATGTTTTCCTAGTTTTACTTGATGATCTTCTGATGATATGTTCTTTTGCTTGTTTTAAGGATTATTACAAGGTTCTTGAAGTTGAATATGATGCATCAGATGAGAAGATCAGATTAAACTATAGGAAACTTGCACTGGTTAGTCATCCATATTTCATCGAGCAGCACCTGCTACAGCTCTATTTTTGAGTTCTCTCTATGTCTCGTCCTCTCTCTTTGTGCAAGCTTGCATTTATTTAAGGGAGCGTGTTCCTGACTGCAGTCATATCATTCACGTTGATTGAAATGCGCAGAAGTGGCATCCTGACAAACACAAGTGTAATGATGCAGCAACAACTAAATTTCAAGAGATTAATGAAGCTTATTCGGGTAGTTATTTTTATTTTGGGCATAATAACTTCATATATCTCCTTGCCACGTGATGCTGATTATTGCTACTTGTATTGTATGATTTAGCTAGAACTTAAGTTGATCTCTCGATATTTTCACCATTGACAGTTTGACACCATGTGATGCCTTATTTCACTTAAATGTTGAGAGAAAAAATGGTTTGTATGTTGTTTGCTTGAAATAGCTTTATATGGAATGTATTGCCAACATCAAATTCTCCCTACAAATTTTTTATTGTCCCTTTATATTGAGTTCTGATCTTAAAATCTATCTTCGTTCTATTTTAATATTAGAAACCCGCTAGTTTTGAATGCCTACATCCTTTCCTTTATACTTGTTGCACAATGTTCTTTAAAATTTAGAAAAAGTATCTTTATCAAAAAAAAAAAATAATTAGAAAAAGTATCCTGGACCCCTATGTGGAGCATAACAATGTATAGTTAGTGGGAGATTATCCACCGCTTACATTATGCAGTCACTGATAGCTACGAATTTACATCCATTGCAGTGTTAAGTGATCCTGATAAGAGACTTGACTATGATCTAAATGGAGACTATGAGATAAATAAGTATACCTTGCCAGTAAGGACCTCCACACTTCCATCATGTTAAATTCCTTTGTTTGAGTTGTGATACCTTGACACTGCATTCTGACTACTTGGTGTTCCAAAACAGGAATATCTAGCCAGATTCAAAGGGATGATACTTACCTGTAATGGGCTTGGTATGAGTCAGGATTCAGTCTGGTGAGTGTTTAGTTCAGATAACTTAATCGAATTGATCAATTGGCTCTAAACAATCTGTCAATCCTAAAGGAAAAGAAACGTGGCCAGATTTTTGAAGGACAGCACTTATTTATACTGTGATAATTTTGTTCTCTCCTTATAAAGAAGCAACATTACCATATTCCTTGGGGGACTGAAGGAAGGGTATTAGATGAATTTTGTTAGTGTGGAATTTAGCAGTTCTCCTAATCTATTATCTTGTTATGCTGCTTTCCAATTTTCATTGTGTGTTGAGGTGTTCTGGTATATCCTAAAATTCTCTGCCAGATATGGTGAAACTTCCGAGGGTGTAACAACTCACACAAACATTTTCAGGCAAATTCTTCCTCGTCTTCCCATATATACTTTTTAAAATGAATGGGAAGTGTTTATATACGTGAAACAGAGTTGTTAGCTCCGTGGAAAAGTCATCCATATAGAAAGACTGTGTTCTCTCCTTGGTGGTCTTTAGCATAGTAATAGCATTTCAAAATAGGGTACTTTGGAACAAGTTGTCCATGATTTCATAAAAAACTTGAGCATTTGACCGACTTCTGATGCTCTTTTGTTTGGATGAAAGTTGCTTGCTTCTTGGATTTCCAAAAAGATAACTTGTGTGTTTACTGCGACCACATTTAGAAATATGAGATAATCGAGCAATTGTTCTGCATGTGTAATAAAACCTAAATTTTGTATTGATTTATGATGTAGCATATCAAACGGCAACTTTGCTGTTGACTTGTTAATCAATTAAAATGAATTGAGAATCGATTCTAATCCTTTAGTGCTATCATGTCAACAGTCTTAACAGTGAATTAACCATGCAGGTCAGAGCAATTAACAGAATCTAACAAGTTGACGGACAAATGAAAGTCGGTGGTCGTCTTTTTTCTCGTCTTCACACTCATCGTCTTTCCTATGGTACCTTTCTTACCCCTCCCAGATGTCTATGGTAGTAAACCTTCTGTTATCAATGAGATTCATGTCTAAAACTGAACATTCATCATCTCGCTCAAAGGTTTTCCAGACCAAACCATATTGTATGTTAACTGAACAGGATATCTGTACCAAGTATGTCTATGCGACTCAGACAAATTTTACAGTGATCATGATTTTGGTATTTACTGAGATCTCTTGTAAAATGTAGTTTCTGAAACAAGGTTGTATCAATTCACATGTAATATTGAAGATTGAATCTCACTGAAGAAGACATGTTAACAAAATTTGTTATCAGAAGCTACTTTTTTTTAGTATATAGTAAGTAGTCTTTAATTATATGTTACTTCTTAGAAAGGAGTTGTATTAGCTTCAGTCACTCGAATTTTTGACACTTTTTTTGTTTCTCGTTAAATGACATTTTCTTTTGAAATTCTACCTTAACTCACTTTGTAGGACTATACTGAATATGTACTTTTCATTAAATGAGTGACATTTTCTTCTCGAAATCTTAGCTATTGTTAGCAAGATATTGATAAATCTCAATATTATTATTCGTCCATAGGTCAAATCGAATATGTAGTTATTGAAATAATTTTTAGAGATTCAAATAATGCATATGTAAGCATGATGATTTGATAACATAACTTATAGACCTCTTCTAATGTCTCCCCCTCCCCCCCCCCCCCCAACTCTCCCCTCCACCATCTCAACGTTCGTTTTTTTTCTAAATTATATATAAATATATTTAACGTAATATTTTTTTGTTTACTTACGATTTCATAAATAAATAGCTTTATTTTCTGGAAAAAAACATTTTTCATCTTACCAAACACGTGTGTTATTGGGTTAGCATATTTTAAAATTGAAAATTGATAAATCAAATCGATTATATGTAAAATCGAACCGAATCGACCGATGCACACGAGCTTATATAATTTCAAACTTGATCTTACATCTTACCAACTATCTTAACTTTTTCAAATTTCCATTCAAACATTTACTCTGTCAAATTCAATAATAATCTATTTTTTTTCAAACATCTGCTCTTAATTAAAATCAGCCGCCAAAGCCAAATTGCTTCTACTTTATTAGGATATGAAGTATTGTTATTTTTGGAAGATATCAAATCATCAACTTATATTGCATGATAGAATGTAGTAGATCAATAAAATAGTCGAGGCGTGCATGAAGTAATAAATTATCGTTATGAGTTTGATCGAATTTGATAAATTGTCGTTATGAGTTTGATCGAATTCGATAACTTCTTGTTGTCATTCTTTGTACAAATTAGTGTGCACATCAGCTAGGTAAATAGGACAAAAGATTCCAAAAATAGAGATAACGTACCGTACATATCTTCAAAGCTGCCATTTTACAGAAATTGCTGACCTAACTTTTGAGTGTTTTATACAATTTTATTACTTAAAGTTAACATGACTTAATTAATGTTTAATTTACTAGATTAAGTAACAAACTCCCTTCCCCTAGTATATTAACTTGGGCTACCATTTTTTTATATTATAAATTCAATAGTTGGTAAAAAAAAAGAGTAGTTGCACGTCCATAAACTAGAACATATATGCTCTTTACTCTAATGTAAGAATAAATAGGGAGACGCGGCGTAATTTTTTCCGTCGATAAATATCGGACCAGTGGATAAGATTATGACACGCGTGTGTCCGTTAGTATACAGGGTATATATGTTCAAGTTTTTGAACGACAGGGGCATCAATGTCCCAAAAATATGACGGAATGTATTTACACATCATTTACGATAGTTCGAGAATGTATTTTTCCTTTTTCCCTACATAAAAATACAATATGTTTTGGTACAACTATTTTGGGAGATTTCAACTTATATAATTGATATTTGTTTTAATACATCTTTTTTGCAAATACAATTGATACATGTTTGGTAAATTTTTTTATTTTTTTTTGCTTGATATAATAATATAGCTATATTTCGTAAATACAAAAATTAAAACCATATTTCGTAAATAAGTTTTGAACTATAGCTATTTATCTTTTTTTTTTTGTTCTTTAATTACTATATCCCTTTTATATTTTCAAGGCATCAACCTATTAAGGATAACTTGGGGTATTACAAATGAAAATAGTTCCAATCCAAACATCGCTAGCAATATTGTCAATGATGATTCATATAATTGATTTCGATTTACTTTATAACTAAGACAATTATTATTGTTATTCTTGTGTCCAAGGTGCGAACATTTTTCTTATTGATTTCATGTATATGAGTGAGTGTCTATCGAAATTCTTTGTGGGGCTGAAAGTATTATTGTCTCTTCCTTCTAATGCCAAAATAAGTTAATTTTGAAGTTTTATTCAATAAATTCAATGATAGAAAGTTCTGTAATGGCATTCATTCTAATTATTTTTTCGTTTGAATGAGTTGTTGTCACTTTCACGTTTTGAATGAATTGTTTCTTTTTATTTTTATGAATGGTTAATAATCGAATCAAACCAAACCAAACCAAAACCGAAAACAACCAAAATTTAATTTGATTTGATTTTAAAACAGATTAAATTGGTTTGATTTTGATTTTGACCAATAATCGACCCAAACCAACTCGTGAACACCTAACATCAACCTGTTAAGGATAATATGGGGTATTTAACAAATGAAAATAGTTCCAATCTAATTCAAACATCGCTAGCAATATTGTCAATGATGATTCATATAATTGATTTCAATTTACTTTATAACTAAGACAATTATTATTATTGTTCTTGTGTCAACTATGCAAATTGCGTGGATTGGACCAAGGCATGATATCATAATATTATTTTTTTCTATGTTTATTTTAATTTATTGATAAAACCAAATTAAGTATTCTTTATTTAATTTTTTTATATTATACTAACAATAACATATATATAGATACCAAAAATGTCATTATCAGTTAAGGGCCAAGCCTAAACTGAATAGCATCTAACAAATATATTAGTTTGACCTTTTGCTACACCATTTAATTCTTCTTGAATCTGTTGCACTGTGTGTGATGCAACACCATATATTATATCTGGTGCCTGTTAAATCCCTCTACAATTTTTTACCTATTATATTCACAATTAAATGCTTAATTACTTTGAAAAATGTAAAATTTTTCATTCACTTCATAATTAATAGGGGTAAAATGATGAACTCACTACATCGTTAATTATTTTCTTAATAGGTGTGTCAATTCAAAAGTGGACAAGTAAAAAGGGACAGAGGGAGTAATATATAGATTCACGTCAATCTAATAAATTTTAGGTATATCTCAATATGTGTTAATAAATTTATCAGATATGAAATTAGGGTTGTTCATGGTTATGGTTAAACAAATAAATCGAATCGTAATTCGAACCAAATCGATTAAAAAAATGACATTTGGTTTGATTTGGTTAGGTTCGGTTTTAAAATTTTTAAAATCGATATTATTTGGTTTGGTTTTGGTTTTACTAAAAAAATAACTGCAAAAACAACCAAACCAAACCGATAAATTAGAAATATAAATTTATTTATAAATAAATATAAATATTTTGTTAAATTTTAAGTAAAGTAAGTCTTTAACATTATAATTTTCTCAAGCATAACACTTATATTTTAGCTCAATTACAATTCCAAGTCCAATTCCATCAAAATTTATTACCTACCATACCTTTCATAAAATAGTCACACACTTAATAACTTTGTTCGTGTAATGATAACTCTAGTATTGCTTAATTACTTAATTGAACCAACAATAGCTTTTCTGTGGATTGTTTATGTGCTAAATATTTTTTTTATCAAGTTACGTATGTCCTAAAAAAATTATTACTTTCAAATTAAAAAAATCAGAAAAACTGAACCAAATCGATGATTATTTTTTTCATTTGATTTGGTTGATTTTAAAAATTTAAAAAAACGACTAGATTAATTTAGTTTTGGTGTTAACCAATAACAGATTCAAACCATACCAAAAACACCCCTAGATATGATTGTGAACATTTTATTAATAATTATATGTCAAACATAGACTTAGAGGTTTTTACTAGGCAGGGGACAGAATAAAAGTCTCACTACTAATTTTTAATTTTGAGTAGGTAGCTGTGATTAAGAATAAATGTTATATTATATATTTGCATCATCTCACAATGAGAATTAATTACACACTAATTATTTACTTAAAGAATAGTGATTGACTAACAAAAAAAAGAATCATAGACAGTAACAACAAAAATATATAAGGTTAAAGTAATGAAGGTTTAGCATTTTTGTATATTTGATTATTAATTGTCTCTTGAGAGAGTTTAAGAGTCACTTGAATGTTAATTTCCTACATCAAATAAAAAGATACAACATCAATCATCTCGATAAACGGGATTTGAAAAAATTGATATGTATACTGTCTTATTCTTACCTTTAAAAATAAAAAAGTTATCTTCGATGAAAATCAATAAACATTGAAAAATGACGGACTTCAAACTTCAAAATAAAGAGAGTTAAAATTAAGTTTAGAAAGCCAAATATAACGTAATGATTTTTTTAATCATTCATCATTTGTAACTTACTTGAGTTACTAATTTGGATTTGATACCAATTAACTTTGATAAATTTGGATTCAATATTTATTTGATTCTACTGATTTGAATTCAATCTCGAGAAAGCTCACTAAAATGTAAAAGCTTTCCATGACGAGTTTGATGGCTTCTAATGAATCAATCGTAGAATAAATATTTTTCAAACTTTTACTGTCTCTTACGACTTAGAATTAATTTTCTACTTTTTATTAACTTGACACCTACTTTTAGAATCGTCAAAAAAGTACAATAAAATTTTTAAGACATGCTAGCGGCACTATTTGGTTGTATAACAATGAATAATAGAAATCTGAACAAATAAACATGATTAATTTCTGATTAATGGATAAATTTAAATGCAACATTGTGTACCTTAAATAGTGTATTAGATCCAATATTATTGGAAGCTAATTTACCTTCTCATTCACAAAAAAAAAGGATTAAAATCAGTATTTGATCATAAATTAAGGATCAAATATTTGATCAGTAAAATTTTATCGAATCATCAAATTATAATTTTCAAATATTTCTAAGTTTTTAAAATAAGTATTTTCAGAATTTCTTTTACTTCCACTCACATTAAAAGTTATTTCAGATTCACATTCACAGAGATATTTACTAAACTAACATTTTAGCCATATAAACTTTGAAGATCTATCTATAAATATAAATGCTTAATCATTAAATTTGACTGGATTCGGTCTTCCAATATTTTCACTTTCCAGAAAATTAATCTGAAAAAACTCAGAAGTTTCATTAATACTAGCTTATTAGATTAACAAATTTTTAATAATTTTATATAAAATAAATATTTGAATTATTATTTTATATCGAATTTAAATATTAAATAAATCGAAAAAATCAAATAAAATTCGAATCGAGGGAAAGAAGAACAATTCCATTTCCATAAAACTGGTAGTTTCATATGCAGCAAATAAGATCAAATCAGAAAAAACAACTCTGTCAAACATTCAGCATCAACATGTATGATCTAATAATTAATAACAATAAACTTATTTTCAGCAGCACATCATTTTAACCCTTTTAATTAATCATCATAACATGTTCCTAATTTTTTTTTAATTATAAACTTACAAAAATCAAATCCCAAATTTGGAATGATTAACAACATTGACTTGGAAGAGAAGGAACATGAAGATTTTTGTTGCAACCACAAGAATTAGGGTTAGAAGAAATGAAAATCCCAATTTGTTCCAAAAATGTTAAATGCTGTGGCCTATCTTTACGCTTCACATACCCTTTTGCCTCTTTCTCTGTATAACATCGGAAACCTTTTTCTCCGTTTCTCTTCCACAACGCCTCCGCGTAGTTTCTGTGTGCATAATACGCTTCCACCTCCATTGTCTTCTCCGATTCCGATTCTGATTCAGATCGGATTTCGATTGGAAGTCTCTCGTAATGGGATCGGGTGATTCCTTCTAATTCATCCATACGGATTAATCCACGAGCGGAAACGGCGTAAACTTCGCCGCGGACGTGTTCGCCGGAGCCGGGGAAATTCAGGAGAAAGGGAACACGGTAAGGACCGCAAACGAGAGGGAGACGATCGACGGTGTGGTAAACGCCGAGGAAAGAGGCATCGCCGGCGGCTATCATGTCTTGTAAGAGAACGTGATTTGAAAATCCTCTTTTGAGTGTTCCGTAGGTGAAAATAATGGTGGGTTTCTCTGTACCTTCAGTCACCATTGTTACTAAAAGTTCAGAGAAATATCAAAAATTGAAAATTGAAAGCCAAAAATAAACAGAGGAAGGAGAAAGAAGATGAAAGAGGAAATTGAGGAGAAAGTTGTTTGGTTTTGGAGAATAAAAAGAGCAAAGGGAAGGGCCCCACTAAAAGTTAAAAAAAATAAAAAAAAATTATTAATTAATACGTGAAGAGTATTAATAAAAGAAAAAAAAATGGTAAGTATGAAATTTTGACTATCTATAGTGACCACCACCATTCAATATTTCATAAAATAATAATTTTTTTAAAAAAAAGAATAAAAATTGGATGGTTGTGAAAGAGATTATGGTGAGTGGTGAGAAAAAAAATAGGTAATTGAAAATTTTGAGGGTGGAGAAGAGTCCTAACAATATCAAATTCTACACCATCAATTATTTATTTATTTATTTTAATACCATCTATTTCTTAATTATCATTTTATAAAATAAATATAAAAATGACACTATTCTTTTTTGTTTTGATTTTGAAATTATACATTTGATAATATTAAAAAAAAAACTAAGTAATTTATATTCATTGGTCAAATTAGTTAATAAAAGTAAATTAAGGATGCAATGATAAACTTATCTAGAAATAGAGGGAGTGTTTCATATATGACACGTGTGATGTGTGTTTATTTATTTAATTTTATATAAATTTAAATATTTATTTGTATATATATATAAAGTTTGAGATAATAAATGTAAAATGAGCTTAAATAAAAGAGTATATTTATGCATTATATCGCTTAAATAAATTTTGACTTAAGTTTGTCATGATATTCATTTAAATACTTGAATTAAATTTTGACTTAATTGAACACACCTCAATTTGTTTATTTAGTTATTAATATAGGATTAAACGATTATGAAAATATGATAAGGACCTAGTCTTTTTCTTCTCTATTTTTTTTTTAAAGAAAAAAATATTATTGTTCCTATGTATTTTTGGCCCCTGGAATTCTGAGATTTTTAATGGCCAGAATTCAATATTTATTGATGTTTTGATAAAATACCCATAATTAGAGGTAAGCATTTGATACTCCTCTCTTCATTTTATATTTTTCATTGTTACTTTATGTAAAAGTGCAAGTTATTTTCTTAAAAAAAAATACCAAATATTCACTTAATAATAGAAAATAAAGATAATATTTTATAATCCAATATTCATAATTTGTTAATTAAAAATATTTAAAGTATTAATTTTTTATAAGAAAACGACTCAAATATGCTATTAAACTTTGAGAAAATGTTTATTTATGCCATCAGTTAAAAGTTTGACTCATTTATGTCATTATCGTTAAAGAAAAGGCTCATTCGTGCCACTATCTTTTAACAGTGATTTTGCAAAAACCATTTTTGACACGTGGCCAATTATAATTCAGCCACGTCATCAATTTTTTAATTAAAAAAATTATAATTCTGAAAAAAATTGAATTAACTTTTTAATTTTTTTATTAAAAAATTGATAAACGTGATCAATTTTATTTCGGCCACGTCATCACTTTGTTTATTAATTTTTTTTTTCAGAATTATGATTTTTTTATTAAAAAAATTGATGACGTGACCGAACTATAATTGGTCACGTGTCAAAAATAATTTTGCAAAATCACCGTTAAAAAATAATTGCATGAATAAGACTTTTCTTTAATGATGATGACATAAATGAGCTAAACTTTTAACTGATGATATAAATAAATCTTTTCTTAAATTTAATAACATATTTAAACCCTTTCCCTTTTTTATATAATATAATAATTTTCGATTCGATTTTGACCACCGTATTCACCTACCTTATGTAAAGTTAAAAAGAGTTGCTGAATGAAACATGTGCTCACTAACATTATTTAAAAAATAAAAAAAGGAATCTTGTGATGGGCAGAATGGGTCACTCATACGCATATTTGGTTATTCATATTCGCACGGCTTTTGTACTTTAATTAGTACCTCACCTATTCTTTTGTCCCTTTTTACTTTTTCAATTTCTCGTAAAATATTTTTAAATTTAATAAAAAAAGTATTCTTTTTATTTGAAAAAAAGAAATGATTTATTTATTTTAGTTTTTTTTAAAAAAAATAATCTTTTTCGTTTTTAATAACATTTTATGTTTATTGTTTCACGTATCATATTTAAAATTGTAAAATTAACAAATAATTTTATATTTTTGACATAACTTTAATTTAGAAGCACAAATTTAATTTTTAAAACTCCATGCCAAATTAAATTATGTCATTTTTTTTAAACAAAGAGAATATTAATTTTGTTCCCTAATTATTTGAAATCTTAAATATTTGTATACTTGACTAACTTAATATCAATATGAAAAAATCCTTTCGGTCAGAATAGTAAAATAAAAAGGTTATTTTACCATTTTGAACATTTTGTCCTTTTAACTTAATACTTTTTAATTAAAAATTGAAAAAAAAGATAAGTTTATTTTTAAATAAAATGAATATTATAGACTTTTAAATTTCTTGCAAAATTTTTGGTCATTTACCATTATGCATACAGTTATTCAAATTCTTTTAGGAGGACGGGACTTAATAAAAATTTGAGAGAAATGTTGAAAATATTTCTAAAGTTGGTAAGAATTCAGGTTATATTCCACTAATATTATACTATCGTGATGTATTTAAATTCAATTGATCAAGTAAATGAGTGTTTTTAAAGCTATCTATAATTCAGTAATGAGACTCATAATATGTGTAAGCTTTATGTGTGTTTTTAATATTTTTCTCATATTCAATTCTTAAAATTAATTTAGTATAATTTTGCATTTTTTAAAGTGGAAAAAAAACAGTTTATAATTTATAATCTTAATATTAGAATTTCCGGATAATTTAATTCCCCTATGTGGTTTTCTTTTGTGGAGGATAATAATTTCTAAATAGTTTATAAAATTACTTATTAAAGTATGTTATAGTTCCTAAAAAATATTTTTGTGCTAATATATTTTAAAATTAAAAAATAAATAGATTAATTTTATAAAATATTTCAACTGCATTATCTATCCATCTCCCCTTGCTATGTACTTTTTCTCTGTCACCCACTATTATTGCTTTCAACCTCAAAAAGTGTGTGAAAAGATAATGAGCTTATCAAAGTGGACAACTCAATATTCCTTTTTTGCTTTTCTACTTTTATTTATTTATTTGTATTTATATTTATTTGTGTTACTACTCATCACTCTAAATTTTGCATGCATATTTTTTTTAAAAAAAATAATACTAATTAATATGAAATATTTTAATATAATAATATTAACTAATATCTAGTATTGATTCTTGAAAAATAATTTGAGAACATATGATTAATGGTAAAAGCAAATTAGGAAAAAAAGTTATTTTTATGATATATTAAAAAGTGATACATAAAATTTTATTTTAAAAATACTATTAAATAATCTAAATAAAGCAAACAGTTACATTAAGAGAATGTTTGAATTGACTTAAAAGCTAAAATTTTATTTAAATTGATCCAAATGGCTCCAAGAATAGGATCTCATACTTGCACCAATCCTTATGTTTTAGATTAAAAAAATATTTCTCGCATAATTATCGAGCTTTCGAATTTTGTAACTTTCTTTATCCTACAAGAAGATAAAATAGTTAAAATATTTTTAAATTTAATGTAAATTATTAATTTTAAATATATTTTTTATTTATTTAATTTAAGTATATTTATAATCTCGTTAAATATAGGAATGTTTCAATATTTTTTTAAAAATTTTTTTAATCAAGACTCTCATTTTTTAAAAAAAGAGTTTGAAATTTCTTATTGTGTCATGACTCGTATGACAGATCAGAGGTGTAGGTAAACTCAATCAAATGGAGAAGTGTTTTTAAAATTGCAACAGTTTAAAGACAAAACTAATAATTTATACAAAATTTAAAGATACTTTCAATATTTTTTTGCTTATTTTTTTCATTTTTTCATTTCTACCATTATTTTCTCAGGGCTCATGTGAACTGTGACATGCAAAATAATATAAATATTTTAAAATTAAATTAAATATAAACTGATATAATTTTATGAGATATTTCATTTTATTTCACTCAACTTAGATTATTTTATTCTATTTTTTCAAGTGGAAAAAATTAGTTCAAACATTATAACTTCAAGAGTATGATTTTAGAATAGCTTAATTGCCGTATGAAACATTTTCTTTGTGAAATAGGGATAATAATTTTAAAATATTTGATAAAAATACTTGCTTATGAATATTATTTAATCCCTATTTTAGTATTTTATATGAGCAATAGAATATATTATTGTTTTATATAGAAATAAAATAATTCCATAAAATATTTCTATACACAGTATTATTTAGCCATCTCCATTGCTATATTTTTCTGTCACTCATCATTGTTGCTTTTCAAAGCTAGAACAGTGTGAAATGATAGTGAGCTTATCAAATTGGACAACTCAATATTCTTTGTTTGCATTTATTTTTTTATTATTCGGTATTCGATATTTAAATATTTTTAATTTATATTTTGTAAAATTTTATTTTAATAAGAATATTTTTTATCATATATTTTGTAATAATAATCAAAAAATATAAATTCAAGATATTTGATTATAATGTAGCGGCCTTATCCACATTACCGCACACTTTGATGGTTGTTTTGCTTTTACTTTAATTTGTGTTTTTTCCTCACTTAACTTTTACGTATCCCTTAACTTTTTATTTATATTTTGCACATCTTTCGAAAATAATAATTAATATGAAATTTTTATCATAATATAATACTTATATTAGTAATTTAAATCTCTGAACGATGATATGCAAATAAGTACTAATTAAAGTTGAAGATTAATGGAAAAAAGATAATTATTTTTATGTTAAAATTAATAAATAAAGATAAAAATTATTTTTAAAATATTAAATAAATAAAAATTAACAAAAAAGTAGATTTTTTGCTTCTACGTTTTTGATTGTGCACTGACGACAGTCCCTATAACGTATTAGTGGAAAAAGATGGTTTATCTTTCTTATTAAGTAAATATTTACGCAAGGAATGATGTCCCATTTCACTAATACAGAATTAAGAGTGTATTTGTTATGAAGAAAAATAATTTTTTTGAAAAAGAAAATATTGTGGCTATCTAGGAGAGTAATTTTCCTAGATAGTCATCCATGTTTGGAAAATTACGTATGAATATTACTTATGTTTGTTTTAGGACTACAATATCATCCAACTTTGCTTATTTTCCTCAAAATATACTTGACACAAAAAAAAAAATACATTATTTCTCACCTACTAGGGTGCTATTCTATTAGGAGGAGATAATGTATTTTTTTGTGTTGAATATAGTTTGAAGAATATAGGTAAAGTTTAGTGATATTATAGTCCTAAAACAAACATAAGTGATATTTCTAGGTAATTTTCCAAACATAGATGACTATCTAGGAAAAGTACTCCTATCTAGGGTGATGAGAATGGGTTTAAGGGGGTAGAGGTAAAATTACCTAAAATTATACATAACTAAAACACATTAAAAATGATCAAAATTTTAGTCATATACATGTAAATACGAAGAAGAAGAAGAAAATTGTTAAAAAATTTAATAGTAAATATTTGTTAAAAAATTTAAAACAATTTCTATTTAAATGAAGCAACCAAAATGATTTTTTACATTAACATAACAAATAGTAGAAGCCCCACATAGTTACGTCAAGAAGCCCAACTTGCCATGACAACTTGATGAAGTAGCAATCACACACATCTACTTCAAGGCACCGTTTAATTATCGCTAGAAGCGAAACATGATAATTAATAAGTATAATATATTTTATATTTAGGAATAATTTTATTTTAAATTTCAAAATTTATTATTGGTGAGATAATAGGGTGCAGCGATAATAGGGCACGCTTCCAGGGCAGCAACAACCGGTCCTAGACTAGAGGGAGGGACTCTTTCAGCAGGTACATTGGCACATTTGTCGGGCATCCAGATCCAAGCTCCAGCCTCGACCTCATTGATATTTTCGAAGAGCATTCGATTTAAACGATCACCAAGATACTTATATAGAGCATCCGGTTAAAGGTCCGACCTTACTTACTTGATACTTGTGATTCAGTAATTCTAGTCAACATCGGGTTTGAGGTCTGGCCTACTGTCAGATTCTACTAGTTAGGGTTGAGGTTTTGGTTTAGTCTTCTCTGGTCTTAGGTTCTCAGATGCAGTTTTCTTTAGTTGTAATTATAATATGTACTCGTTGGGCTTATGGGATCCGTTCGGGTGTTTATTTAAACATTCACACGAGTATACCTTCTGGGGTTATGAGGGCGTAGTTAGCTTATAGAATACTTTAGTTAGTTCTTTCTACACTCGTGTGCATTCCATTGTTTACTTAGACTTTCATTGACCTTTAATTTTGTTATTCCTTATTTTTATATTATCTTTACTTTTCAAGTTCAAAAAGTTCAGTCGGCCTATGAGGCTAATGGGTACCTATTTTTTTGTACTCATACTACGCTATGCATCTGCTCTCGTGATACAGGTCCGAGAAACAGAGGCCAGCATTAATATCGAGCTTGGAGCAGTCTAATCCGGAGATAGGGTGAGCACATGGTGTTTTAGATGGGGTGAGCACATGGTGTTTTATACAATTTAAGTCTCCATCCATATATATAGACTTGTCTTTTGCCTTTCGAGATGACCCAGTTTCTGTGCTCCACTTTTGGGACTTGTACTCGTTTTGTTAGTAGCTTTTTACTAGTGACTTTCAGGTTCTGAAAGAGATTTTTATTGTATATATATATTTTGGTTTGCTTCTCCCTGTTTATATTGTTATTTTAAACTTTGCCTACTCTTGTTTAGTTTCTGCCCTCATACCTATTACTTCTTGTTTCGAGTTACGGATTGGCTTACCTACTCATCATGACTCAAAAAATCGAGCCGTGACAGCGATATTGTTCATCGTGAAGGAAAGTGCAAGTATCTCCATAAGGGCATCCTTTGGGACTCCGCACGCAATTCACGAGAACTAGCATTTGGTAGGTATCTGATGTTCTTCTCTTGGTTCCTGCATAACTTCTCCACCACGCTCACTCTCATGTGCAACCACTATATTAAACTTAATTAACCTCCAAATTCATCATAATACATGAAATTCAAATTTTCAACCTAATTCTAATTACTCAAAAGGTAAAAGGGCAAAACCCAAAAATTAAACAACAGAAAATCAACCACCAAATCAAGAAAGCAAAGACTAGTTAAATCCCCCCAAAAAAAAATACCAGTTAAGGAAAAGAAATTTAGATCAGGAAAAATCTCAACTAAATAGAAATCGAACTCGCCAGATATTTGGTGACTCCTTAATCTCCTCGAAGAGCAATGTTGTTATTATCACTCTGAAAAATATAGTTTTCTCCGCCGTTTCACTTCAGTTGTGTTTTTTGGTAATTTTGATCAATCATTATTCGTTCAATTTTATATGTTATTACTTTCTATAAATAGTTAAACTATCATATTTGTTATTTCATATTTTACCTATTATACTCTTGATAGAGTAATTGATTAATCTTGAAAATGTATTCATCATTCGTTATAAAGTTGACTTAAGAAAAATTAAGTAAGGGTATCTTAATGCAAGTATAAAGATGACATATAAAATAGGATGGAATGGAGTAATTTTTTTATTATTTTATGACAAGGAAAATCCGCAGCCGCTATCCTTTGGGTACGCATAGGATAAAACCCCTAGAGAGATAATCCGCACTAGGCGAGCCTGGTGCAACGAGCTCGACACAGAAAGCAAACCCCTTACTTTCGCTGCCAAAGGGTTTCGAACTTGAGACCTTCAACATGGAAGTCCCAAGCTAAATATGAAAGCTCTTTGTCATATTTATTTTTCTTATTTACACAAGTCTCCACTATAGTTGAAAGAATTATAATGTTCTCCATCACTTTTTTTAAAAAAATATTTGGTGCTTAATATTTATATGAAAACTCGATTAATTCAAATTCGCTTCACGAGAACTCTATTTCCAAAACTCGAAATCATTCATTAAAAATGAAATTACTGCCTAGTTATAGTAAGTCATCACTCTTTTTTCTATTTCGTTATTTATGCATAATCCTCTTGAAATTCAACTTATCCATATTTGCATTCAAAGTCTCACTTAAAACTTAAAGGCATGATACGTAAATATACCCCTTAACTTGACTCCTTTCCACATTATATTTTTCGTTTTTTGATATACACAAGTAGACACTTGAAATTATATACTTATCTCTATTTTCAAAATTCGTATCTAAAATTTCTGATAAACAATAAAAGTCCAATATCCACTCTTTTTCTATTTCTTTATTTATGCATATTAGTTTGAAAGTCAAACTAATCCAATTGACATAAAATCTCACTCATTAGTTAAAAAACACTACCTATAAGAGACAACTCCATGTCGAAAACTTAAAATTCAAAATTTTAGATTAACGATTTTAGCATCATTACACCATCACTCATTTTTTTTATTTGTGCACATTGATCAATTGTCAAAAAAGAAAACGTTTTTGTTTTTTCTAGTTTTAATCCTATTTTATGCTTGAGGGTGAATAACTTAATATGATCACCAAATTATAGAAAATATCCACTAAAATAGGATCTAAATCAAGATTTGGAGCTTTCCCAAATATACATTAAAACCTTTTCAAATCTATGTAAAAAGAAGCAAATTCAATGTTGTTAAATCTTTTGCTGAATCCATTACATGAATAATTACAATGAATGTCAATGTACACAACTCTAACATCTATGAATGTGAAAAAGGAACTAATGCTATAACCACTAAACTGATGTTCAGGCCTGCGTGCATCTTCACTAATTCCACGGGGACTCTACTATCTCCCGATAACACACGTACCGGGTAACTTAGAACACCAAGACTCGCTAAACTTCCGAGTATTACAAGCTGGAGATTTGATCGGAACCTATGACCAAAAAGTTGAGTTCCTGCAGTGGACGGAAAATGACTCCGACAATCCAATAGCGTCGTGTACCCTAAGCCTAGTACCTTGTTGTCCTACCACTACGGATGCAACTTTGGACGCTATGGAACCCATGTTTTTCAAATCAGACACACCCCTCAATATTCCATACAAAATACCTGATGCATAAGCATCCCCTGCGCCACAGGTATCCACGGGCGTGCATGGTGATGGAGGAATATAGATAGCTTCCCCTTTTACACCAATGTAAGAACCTTTTGGCCCATCTGTGACAGAAACTAAAGGGACGAAATGGCTCAGGTACCTTGTAGCAGAAAGGGGACTTTCATTTGATGAAAAGTGACAGAAAGCTTTTGCTTCTTCGCTGTTCGCAAATACTATATCTGCATAATTTGCCATGATTTCCCTGGACGAAAATGTGGATAATAGCAAGGATAAATGACACTGTAATAGTAAAAGAAACAAATTCATGTTCACTCTGTACATGACTAAGCAACAGAATTTGGTTTTCTGACTTAAAAGTGTCCACTAGTAGACTTTAGCCTGATTAACACAGTTCTGTTCAAATCGAGGATCCGAACGCCAAAGACCAAGTTAAACTAGTTATCCAAGCTTTTCTCTTTCTTTCTACTTTTGCTTTTTTAGAGTGGGTTTTTCCCCCGTTTGGAAGAGGGGGTGGAAAGCAAGATAGAAAATAAGATTTTACCAGTAATCATCATAATGTCTCTCAATGCAGGACACATCTGATGCTGTGATAGCAACTAATGCTCCATTCTTGCGGGCTTCCTTGCAGGCTTTCGAAATTGTTCGGACCGTATCAGGAAGTTCAAACAAGTATCCTTCCACAACCAATATATTTGTTTTAGTAATTGCCTCTGCCAAGCATGGGTCATAGTTTATCCTTGATGACGTACCCTGATGTCACAACAGGAGCAGAGAAAAGCTGTTAAAAAGACAGGCTGCAGAAGGGACTCACTGAAAGACGACGACGAAAGTCAAATAAAGCATTGATGCAATTTGAAACAATAACCAAGGTTTTGTCCTTGTGGAAAGTGGTAGCTTGCATTTCCTTACTGCTAAAATAAATTTCTCAGGTCCGACTAAAAGAGATGTTCTATCCTATGTCTCTCGGACTCTCCAAAATTGTTGCTACACCCGTGTCTGATTCCAAAATGCATTACTTTTGGCGTATACGACATGCACCCGTTAACATTTTTGAAGAACTCCGAGATAAGGCCTGTGAACTCTATCTTGTTCATATGAGGCTCATAACGCTGTATCATGGCAAAAGAAAAGGCAGCTAAAGCAGGTGGTTTTTGCTGATTTGCAGTAAAAGAACAATGCATATTGCATACAGGTCTTTGCTGAGCCACAATAACCCATTATTTATCCCACTAAGGAGAAGACCACGAGAAGAGGGAATTTTCTATTCAGTATCTTTTTGTCTCCATTAAAAGAAAATATCACACCTGTTTCTGTCTCCTCTAGTTTGCTTCTTTTCATAAAATGGTATACTAGCTCATAGCCAGGCAAAAGGCTTGTTAAACTATTGCTTAAAGTGGTTTACTTCATAACATAGTATTAACCAAAGTAGTAATGTTTTAGGTTCTACCTGAGGTAAAGTCAATACAAGTCAAAACAAAAGGTTCAATGGGGGAATTGATCAAGAACTATTTCCCTTAAACCATGGATCATTATCTCAAGGAACCAATTGAGCATACTGCAAGTAGATATCCATAGATGGTGATAGGGTAACAGGTTTGTAACTCTGGCTCGTATGCTATAAGATGTCTGGGATATGGTTACTCTAATCCACTCAGCACTCAGCTAGCTATCATTTCCATGCATAAAAGGATATCTGCGATTTACTATAGAACATTTACTGACCTGGTATGCTAGCATTGTTCGCTGAGCATCCGAAGTTGTGAGGACTATCACAGTTCCTGTCGTCCCATCCTTCACTGGGGCTGATAAAAAATTCACATTTGCTCGTCGAAGTTTGGATCTATATACAAAGTGATACAGTTCCTGTCAGTTGTCAGTCTAATTGACACACTAGGATTAAAACCAATCATTGGACAGTGTACAACAAACTTTGTTGGAAGGTTTTAATATTTTTCATATGTAAATCATGAGAGTGGACCTAGTAGCAAGGGCCCTCTCCATACACCAATGGAGTAGAAGTAGGAAAAGTTTGAGATGAAGACTTCACAATATCAATAGACTAAAAGAGTTGAACTTTACCTGTAAAATCCACCCAACGGATCACTTCCAATACTACCAGCCAAAGCTACATTCAGAGCAGGACCAGCTATTGGCTGACCACCAAGCCTGGCCAAGGCAACCAGACTATTAGAAAGTGATCCACCCGCAGCGGCCTTGTAGCTGCATCCATCCATCGCACTCAGAACTTTACCCCTTTCCTCATGATTGACGACCTTTCTGGTACCCTTCTCTAATCCAAGCCTTTCCAGAAATTCGTTGTCAACCATGCCAGAAAAATCAACCTATATAATCACCAAAGCACATCACCACATGTAAGAAGCTGGTAATGTAAGAAAGATATATCTGTCTATTGTCTCAACATTGTGAAACTTCAATGGGAACAATGACAAACCAAATATAAGCAATACATGAAAGTTAATAATAATGGCAGTTAGGGCAATATGGTGCATACTGTCATAGTGTCCGTCATTCATGAAAGATAAGAAGAGAAAGGATTAACCTCATTTTTTCTCAAATTTGAAATACATCTAGATATAGCTTTGGGGTATTTATCATCGACTAAGCTCAAGCAAAACATTATCCGTAAGGAAGTACAAAGCATACCGATCCTTCAACATCCTATTTGTCTCAATTTCATCCTAAGAAGATCCGTAGGAACTTATATACAAACTTGTTCTCCGGATATATCACCTTAATATGGGATTAATCAATATTCCCATCATTCATTGTTTGTCATAAAGGGATTACAGAACTGCTCCACTTCATGTATGAATATAAAACAACCACTACCTCCGTTATTCGTCTTCCTTCGCTTTTTAGTCCTCTTCAGAAAGAATGGTTCTTTACTCTCTTTTTTGGCAATTTTGGTACATTATATTTTAAGTTAAGATCACGAGTTGTGTCAAGGCAAAACTAGACAATCAAATTGGAAAAAAAGGGAGAGTACATTCAAATTCCTACTGACAATAAGTAGATAATGAAAGGGGATGCAAGGGAATTTACCATAGCTTGGCCAAGGCCTAAAACATCCCATCTTTGAGGAAGATCAGAATTCGAATAACCCGCATCTTCCTCATCAACAATCAACACTTGGTCTTCATCGTCAGTCTCAGCCCCTTGTTCATCATTTTCACCTGACCGAACCTCCGAACTTTCCCCGTCAGAATTTCTACCAGAAGAGGAAAATTCAGATCCAAAGGAAGACGAAAAAGCCCTCGGAACCACATAATCGGCAGCCGACATAGAACAACCCGAAGAAACGAAAGAACACGAACCGGAACCGAAATTTCTATAGCTTGACGCAACATGACTGAAATTAGACTGATTCCTTAAAAGGGTTAGTAGAGAAGACGGCGGAGATGAAGTTTCAGAAGAGAAGAAAGAAGGAAAAGTTCTGGAAACTGTAGAAGATGAAGAAGAAGATAAGGAGATAAGAGAAAAAGACATGTTTTTTATTGTTGAAGAATAACTATTTTAGGTGAAATCAAGAATCGAGAAACAGGGTATTTGTGGGTTAAATGTGCTGATTTACAATGAAAAACGAAGCTCCGTTGGAATATGGAGTCCGCCGTCTTCTTCGCAGGTAGCAAAGAGCTTAGTTTGCCTGCGCGCTGAGGGCCTCAGGCTCCGGTCACCGTGAACGTGGGTCGAAGTGAATCGCTACTTTATCATTAACTACCTAGCCGACGATATTATATTATTTTTTTCGGATAAAGTTTTTATTACTATTATTATACATTTATACCCTACGTTATATCTTTCCTTTCACTTTTTTTTCTTCTATTTTTTAAATGGAAAAATAACGTAACTATGTTACATCAAAAAAAAATAAAAAATTTACCATATATTTCAATATTTTTTTTTAACAAAATATAATAATTTTTTTTAAATTAAACAAATTATACATGCGTTTACCTCTTTCTATGAATTTTTTTCGCTTACTCCTCTTCTTTTGTTTATTCTTCTTTCTTTTTCATCTCTTTTTCTTAACATATATACTAGAATATTTTATAAAACAAAAAATTATGCGAAATGATGAAAGTCTAGAGTATATTATAAAATATTATAATTTTGATTATTTTTAATTCATGACTACAGTTTCACAAAAGTATACTATACTATTCGATTTCTTAATTGTATAAATTCAAAATTTTATAATTCATGGTTGTATAAATCTGAAATTTGTATATGGTAACCCTAGGTATTTATATACAATTTATGAAAAATTCAAAATATATTACCTTGTTTGTATATCGACAAGCGAAATATATAAATAAAATTCTGAAAAAATCCTATATATATATAAATACCATATTTGTATATGCTTGTTATTCGCAAGAGATATATACAAATGGACAAACGGAATATGCAAATCGTAACCTCCATTTGTATATACTTATCATGTTCGTATATTTACAAACGATCAAGCAAAATATACATACCGCAACTTTCATAACAAATTATAAAATTGGATAATTATCCAAACTATACCTTTAAATCCTTATTATATCTAATATCTTTGCTATTTTTATAAAATTTTGTTCAAATACAGTTGGATAAGCCCTCTAGAAGGCCCATAGAAATCCATATCTATTTTTTTATTTTTTATTTTATCTCAATCAACTTGTCAAAATTTTGATTTCTAAACTTTGTTTGAACTACAACACAAATGTTTTAAAACTTCTTTTTTATATATAATTAAGTTAATATTTTTTTTCTTATAATTAACAATAATTTAATCAAATAAAGAGTCCAAATTCCAGGCATAAATTGGGTTAGATCAGAATTGTGCGCATGAATGGTGAAGTTGGGACATGGCGGAAAAAGCAGGAAAAACAGCGGGAGTGGAAGCAGAAGGGAATCGGAGCAGAGAGAAAGTATGTAAGAGATGCAAAAAGATTTACGATTCAGCTTCTAACAACTCAAATTCATGTCAATTTCATCCTTCTTTCTTTGTCTGTCGCCGTCACGACGATCAGAAAAGGTATCACTTGTCTATTTCTTGTTATTCTTCGTAATCGTTTCTCTTTCGCATCAAAAATTTTTAGTTGAGTCTTGTTAATTAGGAAAGTCCGCAGACATATCAAATTGATTAATTTAGTTGGGTTTGATATATTCAGGTCCAAATGAGGAATAATTTGTCTTTTTAATGAAAAGTAGGGTTGTTAACGGGCAACTGGTTGTGTGCTTTGTGATTTCACAATTGTATCACAAAGCCGTGGGGCTATTTATGAGGGTGAAATGCTAATTGGACATGGCTTTGCTTGGATTATGTTCGTAGTTTTTGTTTGTATCATTGTTAACAACATTTTCAACTGGGGATATGCTTAGCTTGTTTAAATTGTTTTAGATATGATAGGAGTAATTTATGCTTCTTCTTTTTATCTATGTTGCTCGGACTTTTCAAAAGTAGAGCATTTCGGAGAATTAGACACGGCCACCACGGCAATTTTGGAGAGTCCGAGCAACATGGGTATTAGAGATCCAGAGAGAACTCTACCATTGTCCAGCTACTCTTTGATAGAACACAAAAATAAGGCAGTCTCTAGTGCACCCAACAGAAAGTAAAACATGTTTCCCCCATTTTCATTGACCCCCGTCTTGAAAATATATCACTTCCATAGGTTTGTTTGTAGTGCCCTTTATTATATGATGAGGTACTAGGGTATATATTTGTATTACTGAGCTAAATTTTGTGCCAAATAACATGAGCCAGGTAAATGGACCTCTTAGTTAGGTTGCTCTAGGATTTATTGCCAAAGATATTTAATCTTGGTACTGCTAATATTTCGCCATGGAAAGTTTTAAATGTTATATAGAAGAAGTGAAGATCTCTTAGGGGGTGTAGAAAAATAGTACCTATTGATTATAGATGCTTAGATTTTTTCATATACTTTGTGTTTTGCAATGTTGAATGAATTAAGAGTCGATATCAAGTAATGCAAGGATGTAGCTTCTGTCAATCTGATTTAGATACATATAAAAAATCTGCTATCCAATGACCTTACCTTTTATATTTCTTAGTCTTCACAACAACGACATACCCAATGTAAGACTGTAATCATTTAAAGATCATTGCACTTATATACTTGAATTCAGTTGATGCTCCTCCCACTATTGGGGGAGTCCTGCCGGAAAATCTTTGCTAGAACTTAAAAGACATGATCAATACCAATCTTTACGTACTTAAGTTTCATCTACCTGCTCACAATGAATAGGAATGAATTTCACTCAGAACTTTGCAAGAGAATGGTTAAGTCACTTCAAGTACAACCATTCCTTTTAACTGGAAGTTCATGTTGCCTGCCACCTGGTACCACTATCGGCCATCTAGATCAAGAAGTTCTTTTTTCCCTTTTCTGGAAGGAGTCAGAATATCTACTTAGCTAATCTCATTTATGATAATCATGGTATATATATCTATCATGTGACAACCATAACTTTTTCTGCATGTCATACATAGTATACAGAAACAAGCTTTCCAATTATATTGAGTTAAAGAACGAAGGAGAAGTGATGTGAAATAGTAAGTGCAATGAGATTCAGTGAGTTTTCCGTTAAGAATCTGCTACTTAAGTGCAGAAGGATAGAGGGCACCAGGCAGACCCATTTTCCACCGAGTTCCTAACCATGCGTCCTCAAGAATATCTTGGTATAAAAGAATTTCCATTATGAAACAGTAATTTTGTGGCCAAAGAGTAATGATATCTTCAGTATGAAGTAGCCCCACATTTCCATCTTCCAAGGGGCTGCTATCCATTACCAATCAACTCATCCTAATTCTTTGGTGCCCTGTTTTAATCTTCTTAGTGGCTTCCATCCCCCCTGTTTTATCTTCTTAGTAGTTGCTAACCCCTACCAATCAACTCATGTTAAATCAATCTCTTCTTCTCATTAAGTATCGACTACGGCAAAGTTCCCTGCAAACACTCATATAAATTGCTAGGGAAGGACTCATCTGGACACTATAGGATGGCAGTTTCATACTAGTTTACTGCTTCTCATATATCCGCTGGTTTATATGTTTGCAGTTTAAAAAGTCTAGAACAAGAGTGCACATTTTAAAATTGACCTGGGAAGGTTGTTGCAACATAAATTTCAAGATGATCACGTTTATAGAGCCGAGGAAGTAGGGACGACTCTTATAAGCTAAATATCTGATTTGTGTGCTCAGTTTTTAAATGAAATTGTGTACAGTTTATTTCCAAAATATGCTGGGTTATTGGTTCCCTGCTGGGTTATTGGTTCCCAGTTGATGTGCATAAGACTTGTAACTATTGTCAGCAAGTGGGGTTTAGCTCAATAGTTTACTTATGAATGCTTCAATGAAGGTGCTGCAGATTTTCCTTTTATGTTCAGGGCGTAAGATCCTTTTGTTTGTTTTAGAAACTTGAGCACCCATGATGATATCACTTGTAGAATTGGAAACTGCTGAAGTCCATAGACACGACTTTTGTGACATGAGTTTCCGTGCTAACTACTTGACGTTGCATCCTCTAGGTACAAGAAAAACAAGCCACACAGTAACTTATCTTAAGCGCACATATATTCACTGTGCATCATAATTAGTCTGGGTGTTACATCAGTGAATAACAAAAACAAAAGAAAAATGCTAGTCTGATATTTTTGAATTTAATTCCTTTTCACATCCTTGCTTGTTAATGTTTTGGCATTTTGCACCTTACTTCTTGCTCCCTTTTGAGAAATTCCAAGAGACTTACAAAGAAAAAGAAATGTGCATGCATGATTTTTGTGTGTGAAAAGTTGTGTTTCTACTAGAGGTACAGCTCGAAGTTGTTATTCTCTTTCAGCAGAGAACTTAGACCATTTCAGTGAGACTGAGAGAGCCTACTGATATTTTCTTCTTATAAGAAATGAGAACATCTGTAAACCTTTGGATCTACTGGATTGATGCACCACTATATAACTTGATAGAGGCTTATAGGCTCGCCATTACTCTTACAGTGTCAACATTGCTCATATGAGTTTGTGTAGCCCCTCCAACCCTCCAAACTTGGGCAGGTGGAATTAGAAATATTTATTGGGCCAATTTAGAGACAACTCAAATTAACTAATTAAAAGTTTGGTAGTTCAAAATGACCCTCCGGAGATGTCGTCAAACAAGAGAAAAAGGTTTCTCCAATTTCATCCACCTTTTCTCTATATATAATTAACAAAAAAGTTGTTTCAATTTGTGGTAGTTAAACTAGTTATTATAAACCACAACAGAGGTCAAACAAATGACAAAATGGTTTAAGTTGGGTGTAATGGTTATGAGTTATGAGCCATTATTTAGCCCAAAATTGACACCAATCATCTTCACCTAAACGACCTAATTGAACAGCTTCTAATGTTCAAATCTCATTAAAATTTTAAAACGGGAAAAGGAAAAAAACTGGTGCATGAACGTATGCAGTTGGCTTGCTGGTTCTGTCTACTCTAGTGAGATTGGTAATCTACCCCTGGACTGCAGTATACTCTGGTAACAGTTATACTTGGTTGTATTAATTGCAAAAATGACAAGAATATCATAGTTTTGAGGAAAATGAGCAGATGAGGATGGCATTGCTTTCATGCTGGAAAGATAACATTAGCTATTAACCTGCAAAATTTCTACTACTAAACGTTCTTGTATTAGTACATCCTTGGCTGGATTCCTTCCCGAAAACACGGGTACGGGTCTAAATTTATATCACGCAAGATATTTTCTCAAGGATGGTTAGCTAGTTGAAAGTCGCTGCCTTCTTTTCTCTTGTAGGTATTACGAACTAGGACCAGATGATCCTCCTTATGCTGCCAAGTTTTATGATTGTTGTGGAGCAGAAGATCCTCAAGCAAGTGGTTGTACCACCAATTTCCATGTTTCATATGATGACGAGTAGGAAGATTCTCATGGTTTGTTATGTAACCTTTCTGTAATTAGAAACTGTGTCTGTACCTAAAAGAACTTTGCCCTTTGATCTGAAATAGACAGTCTCCACATGGTCTATGTAATTATATACAGAAAAATAATGTTCGACGCTTCTGGGGATTAGGTAATGCTCAGCCTTACTGATAATTGTGACGAGATATAGTAATAGTTCCAACTTTAATCACTACAGTACACATTGTTATCTTCTTGGCTTAACAAAGATGCCAAATGAAATCACCACTTAAGTGAGTTGTGATATGATAAAGTTGGTTTCAGACAAAAGAAATGTAATATAGTATGAAATAAATGCAACAGATAGGTTGTTGACAACTATAATGAAGATACATATACTTGATAGATCTAGATTTTGCAACTTTTTATATTGTTAAATGAATCTGATTTGAAAGCAGGTGCATAAGCCAGCTCATTTAGAGATTCTACTGAACAAAATAGTTATAGTAATAGCAACTACTACTTGATATTGTCCCAACTTGCTTAGCTGGATAAGCAAGAAATATCTCACCTCATTAGAGTTTGACTAATTTGAATTTGCATCGAGTATGGCTGATGAGTTTAAACTCGAAACTTCTGATTAACGAAAAAAGGCCACCACCTTTCTTTGGTGGTAGCATTCTATCTAATAAGCTTTACTAGACAAGTCATGAATTTTGCTTCAACCTTTTAAAGTTAAAAAAGGACATTCTCATATCTACCTTATCATCTTCTTTCATTAAAAATTTGAAGTTGACAATTCACTTGTATCAATAAAAATAAAAATATTTATTTATAAAATAAAAGATTTTTGAATGGTGACAGCAGAGATAACATGCGCCCCACCAATTGAGAGAGAGTGAAAGGCTATTTGTGGGGTGGTACACCTTGTCTTTGCCTGTCCCCACGTTTTAGCTTTACTACTTTTTCTTCTATAGTTTTATGGTCACTATACTCATTGTTGACTCTATCTATTCTCTTTTAAGATTTTTATATTTGACTATGGTATTGTCTCGATTAGCTCAACCACACCTAAAATATTATCATATCTGGTAAATGTATTTGTCAAATAAAGGTCAATTAGGTTTGTATAGAAAAATTTACGGTCGAAAATTAGGATTGAAGGTTAGATAACTTGACGTTATTTGTTGTCTTTCATGTATTGTTATTTTTATCTTCTTAATATCTTGTTTTTTTTTTGTTTTTTTATTTTAGTGTTATACTCTCTCTTTATCCCTAGTTAATTGTCCACTTTTCCTTTTTTTAGTTGTGTCTAATTACTTTTTCATTTTGATAAATCAAGAAAGATCAATTTATTTTTATCTAACATACCCTCAATTAATTATTTTGAAAAAAAGGTAGAACTTCTTGAAAATGTTAAATTTTTAATTCACCAACTTCATAAATAATAAACATAAAATGGTAAATTCACTATGTCAATTGTTGATTTCTTAATAGGTGTGTCAATTCAAAAGTGAACAAGTAATTAGAGACAGATGGAATATGTTATTTCTTTTGTTTCAATTATTGTATTAGCTGTTATTGTTATTGCTTTCTTCTTTATTATTTTCAACATAACTTCTTCACTATTATGCTTGTTTTACATACTTATTTTTCTAAGTGTCTTACTTGAACCGATGAATTATCGAAAAGAGTCTACCTTCACAAGGTAGGAATAAGACTACGCATGCACCTTCTCCATACCCCCACATGTACATTACAAGAATACGTAGATGGTTGTTGTTGTTGGGATTGTAGAAGCTTATTGAGTTTTGAATAAATTATTTTTATATGTTAGGTGAATTTTAGAATTCAAATATAAGGTCTAAGACATAGCTACTAAATTTGACAAATTCATATACATACTAGAAGCACTTTACATAAATTGGAGTAGAAGAGTAGTAAGTCGATCGATAGGTATTCCACAACCAACCTCCTTGAGTCCTTGTAAATTATTTTAGTTTCGCGTAACTTCTAATTTTTTTTTAAAAAAATGTATGAACTTTTTATTTGGTGTTGTTCTTTTGATTCATATATGGAGAAAGTAGTCAAGATTCAGAAATTACTGACCTTTTAACACTTGAAAAGTGTGAATTGACTCTTCACTCTTGAAATGATTATGTAAGATATGAAAAAAGTAAAATTTAAATATGAGAGCATGTTAGTATAATAATAGTGGATATATAATAATGTACGTATTCTTTGTTTGCCTAAAATTAAAAAGTTGAAAGAAATCACATATATGTAGGACTAGGAGTGCATGTTACATGTGGGCATTCAATAATTGTCACATAGGCACCCATGGGTGGATATACCGTAGTTCGAAGCCTAAAGGGTAAAAATATTTAATAAAAATTATAAAAGAATATATCAATTTTTTTTAATCAAAGGAGCAAAATCACTAGTGGAATAGCGATTTTATTTTGACGTCGTTATTTCTTTAAACAATCAAAATTGCTAACCTATCAGGATTTTGTCCACAAAAAAAATTCATTTTAAAAAGAAAATCGCTGTCTATATTGCGTTTTTGAGAAACATTTTTTTATAAAAAAAAACTAAAGTCGCTGCAATGGCAACAATTTTATTAATTATTTTTTTAAAATGCCGTGATTTAGGCAGAAAAGATTTTTTTTCTTAAAAAAGACAACAATTTTGGGATTTATTTTTTTAAAAAAAAATTTAAGTGGTTTTCTATCAGCGAAAAGATAATTATATCTTTATCTTCGTTAATTTATAATTTTTTTATTAGTAACCTGAATAAACAAAGGCTACTAAAATAAAGAGAAAAAACGCTGCCAATGCAGCGATTTTGTTTCTCTTTTGAAAAATTAAAATCGCTGCAGGAACAACGATTTATTTTTAAAAAATGGAAAAGAATTTGGACAAAATCACTGGTAAGTCAGGGTTTTGATTGTTTAACAGAGTAATGAAGTCAAACCAAAATCGCTACCATATTAGCGATTTTGCCTCTTTGGTTAATTTTTTTTTATATGCCATTTTGGAATTGTTGTCAAATTCTTTTGCCTTTTAGGCTTCTAACTCGGATATATCAATAAAATCAGAGATTCGATTAAATTCAATAGTCGTAATTCAAACTTTATATTTATTAGAAAATTTTCGCTTAGCATATGGGAGTATAACTTAGCATATAGGAGTGCTATGTAGACCAAAAAAGGATAGAAAATTATTTATAAAATAAATTTGGGTAATAGAACCTTAGTATAGTATAAGTGTGTCGATGAGATTTCGAACATAAATTGAAGGATACTGATGCATTTTCCCGAAATTTCATTAACTTATAAACTTAGAATTTTGAATACATCTCTAGTAACAGAACAATACAACATAACAAAAAAATAATTCAATGTATTTCCAACAACGAGGAACATGAAGGGCTTAATGTATTTAAACATTATCTGTTTTTTAATAAAATAAAAAAATTATTTTCGATAAATTCTCACTTTAAAAAAAAAAAAAAAACCGACATCATATATCGGTGTAAAATTATTAATATTTCATTTGCACTTCAAAAGTGGTATATACATGCTATATTCTATTTTATTTTTAAAAAAAAGGAATATTTTTATTTATTGGATTACACATCAATAAAGCTGGAAACCAAAATATGTGTTTGGGAATATTAAAAAGAAGTTTTTATTTTTATTTTTTTAAGTATACTATTAAGTATTAAGCATCTGCATTTTAAAAAAATATTATTATTATTATTAAATAGATTATCATTCATAAGCATAAAATGATTAGAGAAAATAAGAACATAAATAAGTTATTCTTTAAGTTCTTTAGATATTAATCAAAAATACATATGCAAATACTAACTTTACAACTATGTCAACTTCATAAATGAAGAAAACATACATGTGCAAATTATCAATAATAAATTTATAGATATCAAAATGAGTGATTTCACACATTAGTAGATACAAAAATCAATGCAAAGTGTACTTAATTGTACAATAATAATTACTAATTCATAATTTGATATTAAAGTCAGTTAAATCGTGATTTTAATAATCAATATAAAAATTATAAATTTTGACTTAATCTTTCGTAACTTATGAAGGTCAAAATGGGAAATAATTGAAGTTGAGGGATTTTGATTTCTTTTTTCTAATATAAGATTTGATAATTTGTGGAGATTGTTATTCTCTTTTTTAACACATGATGAATTTGTTGGCCTCTATAATATCATTAAAATGATAAACTAATAAAACACTAATTTCAATGATAATTATTGAGCTTGTCTCCCTTTTGATTTCCTTGGCTAATACTCCTCCTAAATTTAATCATCACTAATTAATCCCCCCTTTTCATTATTTGTTCCTAGATATATATACATGTCTCTTTCTAGTTAGTTCTATATATATATATAGAGAGAATTTCCTTATATAAATTATTAATAAGGTGAAATGTAAATTCATACCTTCTTATGACATTCTCATCTTTATAATAAACTATAATAATTACATAAGTTATCTAATTGACTATGACATGTTACATATTATATTTCAAAGTGAATAGAAAGATTAATGAAAATGGTTTATACCAATATTATAACCCTAATAAAAAATTAATTTAATCATATTATCAAAGAATGAATTATTATTTAGGTCTTTTTTGACTATATAATTGAAATATTTGATTAAAATAATTAAATTATGAATTTAAATTTATAAATTCAAATTTTAAATCTGCCTCTGATAGAAAGGAAGTACATGCTTAATTGCCTTTGCTTTTTACAAAAGGACATAGAGAAAAACATAAGATCATTAAATTAAATTAACTTTAATGTAATAAAAATACATTATTAACACCTCCGTTCGATAAATCAATAACAATAGATAATTATTCTGGAGTAATTTTAGTCGATTTTGATATGATTCTCAAAAGAAAACGATAACGACTTACTAGTTATAACCAATTTTATTATGATAATTACTCGTAAAAAATTATTTACATAAACATTGAGTAATTTAAATATAATAATGCACTAAATAATATAATTATTATTTACTAATAATATAAAAATTATTTAACGATCATTCTAATGAATATAAGTTACTCCCTACACAAAGAATAATTGTAATAATTATTAATTAGATGTGTGGCTAAGACAAGAGATCTAGGCAAGAAAATTTATGGATCTATTTTATGTAGGGACTCATTTTCCTACCTAAATGTCATAGTCCATATCATATTATATAATATATATAAATAAAACTATATAATATATCCCAGCTAGCATATATTGCTAAAGGTAACTTAATAATAATTGCAATTTTAATTTGAAGTGACTTCTGCCTGCTAGAATATATTACTACTTATTACTTTGTAGTAACTAACTTATCTTATTTCCTTGTTTGTTTGCTTGTCAATTTCCTACCTAGCTAGCTACTTAATTCATATGTACCTATAGGTTACATGTATTATCACCGACTTATTTTTAATTAGAAATTTTAAATTAAAATTTTGAAAACGAAAAAGTTCATCTCACTTACGAGGATGGAGTTACCTATATATATATATAAAAAACTTTTTATATTTTAACTTTTTTTGTTGTAAAAATCTTAATTCATTATCCTGTTCGATGGACCTTGCGTAATATGATCATATGATTCTGAATTAATAGAATGATCGAGCTTTCATAAAATTTGAGTTATTAATACTAGTAAGAAGCTTAATCCCTCTAAGTTCCTCTTAAATGTCTTTAAAGACTTTAAGACTAAGATCAGACTCGAAAAAATAACTAATTTCATAAATTATTTGATTATCGAAATTCATATGTAGTTTTAAGAGTGCAATATTTTATTTTATTTTATTAAATTTTTTGGGCATATTGGAGGCTTTGAAATGTCTAGGATCTCTAATTGTGTTTACAATAAGTTGGTATCTTCTAATCAAAAAGTTCGAATTTAATTTGTGACTTTATTCATATTTAGTAAACAATCACATTATTCGTGTATTATAGCAAATGAATTAATCATATTCTTCATGACTTGATCTAATTTTTTGGGTGAAACTAGTCTTCGAGACGTAAGTTTAATTAATTTTGATATTTTAATTTAAATTCCATAAATATTTATTATTAATTGAAGGGAGATTAAAATTTCAAACTCTTAAATTTTAAATCTTTATTCCATCTCAATTAATTCTATGTACATGTAAACAAATATCATCCACATTGTCCTTTTTCTCATTTCCTTTCCCTTTTAGGAAATTTAAGACTTCCTTTTATTTTATATGGAAGTGGATGTTTTCTAAAATTCAAATATTTTGAATAAAAAAAATTGAAAATTAAATTTGCTCATCACCCTTCAACCTTTTTAATAAACAATAGTTTTTTTTTTTTTTAAAAAAAGATGAAGACTTTTCACGTCTGATTATGAGATAATAAGCTAAATTATTAAAAAAGTAAAATAACTGAATCGATTAATTAAAATAATCCCTAATTAATGGACCGATGGACCTCACCCTCCACCTAATCAAATAAAAAGTAAAAATACAAAAGAAAACAAAAATTTCAACAAAATAATGTACAGTATTATTTAGTTATTGTAGAACTAGGAATTAATAATTACTAAAATAAGTATACTCTCCTTCTGACTATTTTGATTTTTGGACAACACTATTTAAAATGGAGAAGTCAGATAATTTATTATGTGACCACAAAACATAAAGCCTCTTAAAATATTCCTTCCAGCCTTATTCATTTTTAACTACCCACTTAAATTTTTATTTATTTATTTTAATATATTAAGAAAGAGATATTTTTCCCCTTTAATTTCCTCTTATTTATTAGAACTTTTTAAAATACTAATACTCATGGATATTATGATAAAATATATTTGGACTTTAGACACCACTTAAAAAATAATAATTAATGAATATTTTATGATAATAGCCATATTAATTATTATTTGGTCTACCAACAGGTGTACTGATGGGAGTGTTTCACCCTTAACCAGAGGTGCTGAGTTCGAGTCCTGAGTATGGAAAAAATTCTGTTGGTAGCGCCACCACCGAATGAATCTTGCAGTGTGCGATCCGAATTTAATCGGAGCTCCAATGTGTGCTTCGGACACCGAGTGAGTAACCCAATAAATTATTACTTGGTCTTTAGGACTTTGAAATATAATTCGGAGAATAAATAATTAAAAACAAATAATATTTTTATCTTGATATGCTAAAACAGACAAATAAAAGTGAAAATATAATTTTAGTACAATAGGCAAATAAAATTAATATTTTAATAAAACATATTTGGAATTTGCAAGTCATTTAAAGATAATAAGTAATTAATATGCATATTTTTACTATGATAACCATATTAATTAATTTTAGGCCTTAGGTATTCAAACATGATTTGATGAATAAATAATTAATAATAAAATATTAAAATGAACAAATAAAAGTAAATATATAAGTTAAAAATACAATAGATAAATAAAATGAATGAAGAAATTATTTTCTTAAAAATAGTAAAAATTCATGAAATGAATAATTGTAAATTATTGGTCATGTAATTTTTTTTTCCTTAAAAAAGGTGATTGTAAATTATGTAATACAAGGTAATAATGTTGAAGAGAGATCAGTACTAGTTAAGAAATGAAATCTTTAATTTTGTCAAATTCCTTTTTTTTTTTGTACAAAAGAAATTGCAGCTTTATATTATACAATAAACACAAGAAAGAACAACAACCCCCTTGTCCCATTTCCTTATCTTTATCCTAAAAAAGCAGTAAGAAGTTTGATTTTTGGATTCACAGGTCTTCCTCTGCCTCTGAAAAAAGTTACCCCTAGCTAGTACCACACCCTACTAAAGCATACACCTTTTTTTCCCTTTTCATTTTTTTTTGACTCGGTAAAAAACTAGATGTAACTGATAATGTTGTTATCATGTTAGCAAAAGGCATAATATAATAAATGTGTCCTTCAACTTGACTTCATTTTATATTTATGTTCTTCAACTTTGAATATGTACGAGTGGACAATTAAACTTGTATAAACTTGAACAAGTAGACACGTGAATCCTATGTGACACAATACACATAGGACAACACGTAGGATATGTGTGTCTATTTGTTCAACTTTGTACAAATTTAAGGACCCGTTTAATCATAGATTTTCCAAATAATATTTGAGAAAAAATTTGACAAATAATGTTTGTCCATACAATTTGTTATTATTCGGCAAATATTTTTGGCAAATATCCCAAATTCCCAAAGACTAGTGTTTTCTAGTATTTGGGTCAAATCTCATTATTTGGAATCTTCCCAAATTTTTATTTTTTACAAAAGCACCCTCCATAGTAGTTGTTTGCGTTGTATTATATAATTTTTTACGCGAACACCAAATTAGTGAAAAATATTTAGTGAATATTAAATAATGATATGATTGTTGATGAAAATGATGAAAAATTAGCTCAAGGTAATAAAGTCGTGTGCTTCGTGTACTTCACGATGTATGGAATTATACTTATTGCACTCACTCCAAATTACCACATTGCTCTAGTGTCACAGACACTATTTGTTATCGTTGTAACAAACATCCAATTGACTTGTAATACAAACTTATAGTTAGTTTAAATAGTTTTTAAAACATATAGGTATAAATTATATTTTTCTAAAAAGGTAAAATATATTTCTCAAATCCTATGGCCAAACAAACACATGGTGAAATTTCATTCAAAGTTTCACTCAAATAATATTTGTCAAGAATGTTTGAAAATTTATAGTCAAACACTAGCTAAGTGTCTACTTGTATACACCCTAAATTGAATGAAATAAATGTGATTTGAAAATAAATTAAAGGTTATATTTTTGTATTATGTATATCTTAACAAAATGTCATAAATTTGAATCGCAAATAAATCTATTTTAAAATTCACATGTAATAAAAGCGTAGTGTACATAGTTACCTTTTAGCACAAGGGATAATCAAAATATCATAAATTTGAATCGCGAATAAATCTTTTTCAAATTCTACATCTAAGAGAAGTTTTAGTGTATCATGTAATCAATATGTCATAAATTTAAATTGTAAAAGTACAAATTACATATATGTAACGAAAGCTTAGTGAATCGAATCGTGTTTTAGGGGTAGGGGGGTTGTTTGTAATACTCCCTTGTGTTTGTGTGTTTGTGTGTGTGAGAGAGAGAAAGAGACATAGAGAAAGTAGTGTTACTACTAATGTAATGGTGTGGCCACTCTGGAGACAGAAGAACACCAACCCCAAATGATTTTCTCTGTAAATTCTTCCCTTCCATCAGTTCTACTACTGATATACTACTCTAGCTACTACTACTAGTATTACTACTACTGGAATTTTTACTCTTTTCTTGATATAGAGACTCAAAATTTCTTTGTTTCTTCTGTCTGTCTGTCTGTCTCTCTCTCTCTTTTCTCTCTCTATGTCAGCAGTATAGCAGCAAAACATCCTCATTTCTTGATAAAGCATCATTCTTGTTTACTTAAGTTGTGAAATTGGAACTTGTTGCTTGTTTGCTGCAAGAATCTGCTTCCCACCGACACCATGGCTACCAAATCAAAGTAAGTGACACTGGATCTGATTTGGGTATTTTCAAGATTTTCATTTGATCCTAGTTTGTGTGGTGTATTTGCATTTGTTACTCATTTTGAGGTGCTTTGTTCTGTTTCCTAGAAAGGCATTCTCTTTTTTTTTTGGATGACCCTATTCTTGATTTTGTGCATTTTGTACTTGGATAGTACCTAGATTTGCTTGCTTGTAATGTTGTGTTTTGGTGGATCATAATTCTTTTGAGGATTCTTATGTACTTTTGACTTGATCTTTGGATCTAAACTTGTACTCCTATTTGCCCTAATTTATTGATGGAATCCATTTTTGTGCTTTTGATGCTGTCTCGTTTACTCCAACTGTATGGTAAATGCTGATATAAAAACTAAAAAAGAATCAACTTTTTGATGTAATTTAGTATAAAGTTTCCAACTTTAGCTTGGATCCATCAGAATTTGTTTGCATTTCATGAAAAAGGGTTGTGTGTTTCTGTTTCTAATCTTGCATTTTGAGAATTACCTAATTGTTGATCATTTGAACTTGTATATCAGATCCACTCTGGGGGATACTCCTAATAAGTCAACACCAGCAACTCCTCGAGACCGGGTGAGCAAATTGAGCAGGGGACTGTCAAAGTCTGATGCTGATTCGACCTCGCCATTGCAGAATTCACGCCTTCCAGTTGAGAAATCTCCAAGATCTGTTACTTCCAAGCCTTCTGTGGAACGGCGGTCTCCTAAGATCAGTACTCCACCTGATGTAAGTTTCAGATAATTCATTCCTTGACTGATTATCCTTGTTTTGGCCTGCATTTTTTTCGAGGGTTGGTGGATCTAGAGATGGAAAAAGGCATGAAGTTGAATAATAGGATGCAACTTAAGTTGTAATTTCTTGTTGTGGTATGTGTCTAATTAGGTGAAATTGTCAGTTTTGATACACCATTGGTTTAAATAAATGCACTAGCAGTCGTGGCGATTAGTGAATTATTCAGACTCGCTAACAGTAATGGCTGAAATGATATCTAATATATATTGTTTGTCTCAAAACTTACATATTCTGATCAGAAGCATTGCATGATCTAATTGTTGACAGAAAAAGCCAATGCGGATCCTGAAGCCATCAGAGCTGCAAGCTGAATTGAATGTTGTTCATGAAGATCTTAAGAAGGCAAAGGAGAAATTAGCTTTAGCTGAGAAGGAGAAGGAGAAAGCACTTGAAGAAGTGAAGGAATCTCAGAGAATGGCTGAAGAAGCCAATGAGAAGCTGAGAGAAGCTACGGTGGCCCAAAAGCGAGCTGAAGAGAACTCTGAAATTGAAAAGTTCCGAGCTGTTGAGATGGAACAAGCAGGGATTGAGGCATCTCAGAAGAAAGAAGAGGAATGGAAAAAGGAGCTCGAAGATGTGAAGAACCAACATGCTTTGGATGTTGCTGCTCTCCTAACCGCCACAGAGGAACTTCAACGGATAAAGCAAGAATTATCCATGACTTCTGATGCCAAAAATCAGGCACTCAGCCACGCTGATGATGCCACAAAGATTGCTGAAATTCAGGCAGAGAAGGTGGAAATTCTCTCCGCCGAGTTAGTGAGATTGAAATCTTTGTTTGAATCTAGGAATCAAAGTGATTCTAGCGAGAAGAATAAACTGGTGGAAGATCTGAACCATGAGATAGCAGCACTGAGAGAAGTAGATAATGAGAAGAATAAGTTGATGGAAAACCTGAAACTTGAGATAGAGGCACTGAGAACAGAAGACTGTGAGAAAAATAAGTTGTTGGAAAATCTGAAACTTGAGACGGAGGCTCTGAGAAAAGAAGATGATGAGAAAAATAAGTTGTTGGAAAATCTGGAACATGAGAAAGAGGCACTGAGAAAAGGAGATGTCGAGATGAATATGATGTTAGAAAATCTGAAACTTGCAAATGAGGTATTGAGAAAAGATGATGGTGAGAAGAATAAATTGTTGGAAAATCTGAAACTTCAGATTGAGGCATTGAGAAAAGAAGATAGTCAGAAGAATAAGTTGTTGGAAGACCTGAAACTTGAGGTAGAGGCACTGACAGAAGAACTCGAGGAGGCAAAAAGTTATGAAGAGAAATTGGTGGAGAAAGAAGCTCTCCTGGAGCAACTTAATGTCGATCTGGAGGCTTCTAGGATGGCTGAATCTTATGCACATAATCTAGTGGAGGAGTGTCAGAAGAAAGTCGAGGAATTGGAGGCACAGTCTAAGGAAGCCCGTCATTTGGAGAGGTCTGCTTCTGAATCACTGGAGTCAATCATGAAACAGCTTGAAGGAAGTAATGATTCATTACATGATGCAGAAGCTGAGATTGTTTCTCTCAAGGAGAAGGTGGGCCTACTGGAGATGTCAACAACAAGACAGAAAGGGGATCTTGAGGAATCAGAACGTCGTGCTCAGGTTGCCAGGGAAGAAGCTTCTGAAATGTCAAAGAAGGTTGAGTCACTTATTGCTGAGCTTGAAATCGTGAAGGAGGAGAAAACTCAGGCTATTGAGCAAGAGAAACTAGCGGCAGAAAGTGTTCAATCCCTGTTGGAAGAAAAAAATAAACTTATAAATGAGTTGGACAGTTCCAGGGAGGAGGAAGAGAAAAGTAAGAAGGCAATGGAGAGTTTGGCATCAGCATTGCATGAAGTTTCTTCAGAAGCAAGAGAAGCTAAAGAGAGGTTTTTGTCTAGCCAAGCTGAACAGGAACATTATGAAACACAAATAGAAGATTTGAAGTTAGTACTAAAAGCAACCAATGAAAAGTATGAAAGCCTGCTTGATGAAGCAAAAGAGAAAATTGATGATCTCACTACTTCAGTCGAACAATCTAAGAATGATAACCAGATTTTGAAGGCTGAGTGGGAGGACAAGGAGCTTCATCTGATGAGTTGTGTAAAGAAAACTGAAGAAGAGAATTCTTCAATGGAAATGGAAATAAACCGATTGGTAAATCTGCTAAAAGAGGCTGAGCAAGAAGCTGCTTTCAAAGAAGAAGCAGTTCAGTTAAAGAATTCTCTACAGGAAGCTGAATCTGAGGTGACCTATCTAAAGGAGATTCTTGGTGAAGCAAAGGGTGAGAGCATGAAGTTGAAGGAGTCTTTAATGGACAAGGAAAATGAAGTGCAGAATATTCTTCAGGAGAATGAGGAGCTTCGAAGTAGAGAGGCCGAATCTTTAAAGAAAGTTGAAGAGTTGTCCAAGTCCCTCAAAGAAGCTTTGGCCAAAAAGGAATCTGAAGAAAATGGAGAGCTTTCTGAAAGTGAAAAAGACTATGACATGCTTCCAAAGGTGGTGGAATTCTCCGAACAAAATGGAGGAGGAAGAGTGGAGGAGAAGCCTAAGATTGAAGTTACGCCTCATCAATCTGAGCCAATCCCAGAAGAAAAATCTGAAGTAGTGAACATCACCTTGCATGATAAAGCTGTTGAGACGCTCAGTGAAGATGAGAAGCCAAATGGAGAACTGACTGGAAACAACAACAAACAAAAGGAAGACGATGATTCAGCAGATGGTGAGTTTAAAATGTGGGAGAGCTGCAAGATTGGCGACAAAGACTTCTCTCCTGAAAGAGAGACAGTACAAGAGGAGGAATCAGATTCAAAGACAGAGGCTGGAGAGAGCTACGACCAGGTAAACGGATTACCTTCAGCGGAAAATCCTGAGAATGGTGGCACATCTCCTACAAAGCCACAAAGTCAGAAGAAGAAGAAACCTTTGCTTCATAAATTCGGAAGCCTACTGAAGAAGAAGGGCACCAGCAGCCAGAAGTAATACACCGGTTGTCACCTATCCCGTGCCTGACATGTAGAGAGGTATACTAAATTCAAGAGTAAATGTTGAACTTAAATGTGTTTGCTCAAAATCTTTGCTTTATTTTCTCTTCTTTGGTTATTTGTTTGTCTCAAATAGATGTTTACATAAGAAAAATGATTGTATCATCAGTAGTGTTCCATTCTTATTAGTTCCTGGGGTTCAGTTTCTCAATGTGGTTTCATCATGTTGAGCTAATATCCTTTTATTTTGTATTATTCTTTTTAGCTTTGTTCATTTTCTATACTTTTAGTATCTGATTTCCCATCAGGAGATCAAACAGATGCTTTTCCAAGTGACTATGATATGCTTTTCCAAGTATTTTTCAGAAAATGTGTTATGTTGCTAGATCTTTTGGGGAAAATACTTGTGGAACGAATGACTTAAAAAAAAAATCATTTTCTTTCATAATTATCTCGATTTCTAACGTTACATCATTGCTCAAACTTTAAAACTTAGCCGCGTAGAAGTTCAATAAGGTCAAAGTGTATACGCGTATTCCTCTTACTATTATATAGTGTTTGACGTGAATTCGGAATAGTTGAATTTTAACATACATCGAATGAGAAATAAAAAAAAATATTGGTGAATTAAAAATAAGATGTACCATGTATATATAACATGTTATACTATAGTTTTTAATTAAAATTTTTTTTGAGAAAAGCTTGGAAAATGTCTTTTTTTTTTAAACTCCATTTAGTTGGTTTAACCAAGGATTAAAGCTACTCCAATATTGTTATTCACATTCATGTGGTTATACCAAAATAATGTCATAAATAATCTCAGAATTACTTATATCAAAATCAAAACTTTAACCAAACATAAATAGACTAATCTCACATTTTATTTTACAAATCATTATCCTCATATTTCATGACCAAACAATCCCTAGATGGTTAAATATCAATGTTATTATAATCAACGCAACTAGCCCATAGACTATAAAAAATTATAATTATGTAATAAGAAACTCGATTATTGTTTATACTAAATTATTTTTAAATCATGTATGAAAAAATAATTACTTAGGACACATTTGAACATGAATTTTTTTTTTAGTTGAATTTTGTACAATATGTTTAATTACGGAATTCAACTTAAAATTTTACGCTTTGCTTTTCAAAAATTAAAAAACAAGAAAAAAGTATTTTCATCTTTTTTCAATTTTCAGTAGAATTTACTCAAAAAAAATAAAAAACAACTTCAATTTATATTCATAATCAATTTTTAAACGGTAATTTTTTTCGTTTCAAATTTCACATTTGAAATATGATCGTTACACCCGCTTTTTTCTAACCAAACTACCCCTATATTTAACTTGTTGATTAAGGGAAAAGAAAATAGCGCGAAATTTCTCGGAGCTCCGAGCCAATTTATAAACCGCTTTATCAGTGACCCGTGTCGCAAGTAAAGGATCTCAACTGTATACTCTCTATTTTCATTTTCTCTACGAGCGAACTGTTCTCTACGAACCAAAGAGCGATTCGTTAACGGAGGCCGGAGTTATCACAATCGGAATCTGTGACGGTGACAGAGAGACGGTATGGTGGTGGAGCTGTTTTGTTTCATCGCTGTTATTGTAGTACTTAAGTACTTCTTCTACGATGACGATGTAATCGATGTTGGATCCTCCGATTTCAATGCTCTATTTACTGTTGCCGAAAGGTATTACTCTCTTTTTGAGCTTCTAATTTTCAATCTATTGATTGATGATTTTGATTTTTTTATCGTATGATTGTTTTGTGTCAAGTTAGGCTTGAGAAGCTTTATGGTGGTAAGGCTCATGTAGGACTTCAAATTCCTGACCAGGACTCTGGTTCTCGACAGAGTGTTGATTTAGTTCTCGTCACTAGAAGGTGCGTCTTTTGAACCTACACCATCACAATCAATTGCAAGTTGCATGTATGGTTAATTGAATAAGGTGTATCTGTGCTAGTTTTTTTGGTTTTAGAAGCCTTACCTATTTCATTGGTTTTTGTTTCCATATTTTTGGACTTAAACCTATGAGTAGAACTTTTAGCATTCTCAAGCAATGAAGTGGGATTTAATTGGAGTTCCCTCTGAAATGAGGCAACCTCAAGGCAATCATGGGGCTAAAGTATCATGGGACTGAACACAGTTCATTTGCCCCAAGTGGCTTTACGATCCGGACAGTCGGTTTCATACGCCCCATGTACACTCAGTTATGCTTTAAGCTCTGATTATTCATTCTGAGATGGATGACTCTTTAACTTATGTTGTATTTTCTTCATTAGGGGAGTGTTTGCTGTATTAAGATGTTACTATTCACATAGCCGACCCTAACTTGTTTAGCACTGAGGTTTAGTTGTACATATATGTTCTGCTTGTACAGTTTATCAATTTTATGACATCTTTGCTCTTGTTTTTGTACAATTTTAGAGCACTTCTAATAAAGAAAAATTAAGTTTATTAACTTCCGAATACTTTTATGTTTAAAAATAAGATACACGGGATTTATGCCCCATGCCTTGGCTAACACCTTTCCTCCATGATAAAGCGTCTGGCTCTACAGCTCCTCCCTTGAAATGATTCTAAAGCACAAACTTCTGTGTTTGTTTGTTCAATAACATTTCATTGTATAAGGTAGCGTAAGGATATTTTTCTGTTTTTACTATATCTGTGATTGTAAGAATTTTGTTTTCCTCAATTAGATGGAAACAAAACCAGTTCATAAATTAGTCTCTTTTTTTATTCAGGGAAGCAGTGATAGTTTGTGTAAAGAATGTGGCAGGGTTTGTATCTGTTGATAAGGACGGGAGATGGGTTTGTACTGGAAGCCATAAGACGGAGCGTCTCCCCAATCCTGTTAGTTGCAAATCTGTCCTTATTGCTTTTGGATCTGATGTTGCTAAAAACAACTTGATACTTGATTGAGTACTTTACATGGAAAAGTTTAATTCTCTATCATGGCTTTTTCTATGATTTGTGTGGTCAAACATTGCCTCAAATCTCATAGTTTTTGTGAAATTCTTGTCACTTGCAGGACTGCTCAGAATGCTAACTCTGCCTTGTTCTTTTTGCATGAATTTCCGAAGTGAATATGGCTAGGTGCCACTCATTTATAAACTTTTTTTGATTATGCCCATGAAATAATAATTCTCTTTAGGTCTCTCTCCTTTTTTTTTGTTTGACAAGGGAACCCAAAACCTCGTCCTTCCGGTGTGCACAAGGTAAACCCCGCCCCTGCAAACCAATGTGGAGAATTAGGAAATCCCTGTGCAAAGAGCTCGACTGAGAAAGCATGTAGGGGTTTTGAACCTATGAACCCCATTTGGGAGATCATTCTCTTTGCGTCTTCTGTACATGCCAGTATTGCCTTCTTTAGTTTTTACCAGTAGTATTGACATGAACTGTCTAGGATTCCTTCAGTGATGGTCTTCCTAAGAAGGGATGATGCTATGTCCGCCATTCGCCTTGAGTTAATGCGCAAGGACTTCAAAGGTAAAGCACTAACTAGATCCAGTTGTTTCTTTGCTACATGGAGAACATTACTGTAGATCCACTCTCCCTGGAAGGACTGATGCTACTTGCTTGAGTCTGGAAGGAATATTCTTCTGATTCACTTGTCCCTTATAAATCCCCTACACACTTGTGAAATCACTCCGTCGCGAAGGATGATTTTGGGTTGGATTGAACTGCAGATTAGTGACTTTATTTCTTATTGAAGCTTGATAATTTAGGTAAATTTACTCCATCAAGAGGTAGGTTAGCATTGAGTAATTTCAGCTAAGCTAACCATCTCTAGAAATCTGAAGAGCCCCTCAAAATTATATGAACAATTCTTGCATTTAGGGCTTTGGTTCAATGGTAAGGTCAGGACATGGTATGTGTGAATTGTGCGTAGATCACCAAATCATATCTTTCCATTGGAACTAAGTTGGTAGTTAAGTGGGATCAGCTTGAGGGGTGAGTTCATACTCCGTCACTTACAAATGAGGAAATGGGATCTCTTGCCCTTTTAACATGTGTACCAACTGGGTTGGATCAACTGACTCATCTGGAATTTGTCGGTTATATAAAAAATTTATACGACCAACTCTTGTCTGTTGATCAATTGAGCAAAGAATGCCTCCTGACAGGGTATATAAATATGCTTCGAAGTATATGTCAGTGTAGTATAGTTTTCCTGGAGCATAAATAGGAGCACTCAACCTTGTGCAATACTGGGCTTTAAACAGTTACTCTGTAGGAAGAATCTATTTCAGATTGCTTTTGGAATCATGAATATACCTTGAAGTCCTTTTTCAAGAAGATTTTGCAACAGGTATGTTGAACAGCATGACTTTTTCTCCTTTTAGGACAGTAAGGTCATCTTTGTTTGAGGACACATGCAAGATCAAGTGCTCATAAATTTGTGAAGTGAGATTGATTGGTGATTCTGCAGCGCTTACTGGGCATTAGCATTAAAAAATTTTACTCACCTTATAACAAAATAAGTTCTGAATCAAGATTTTAATATGTTCTGCATCAAAGTTCTCCTTACCAATTTCTAGTTGAGAATTGCACCCAAGGGTGTACTCTTATATAATAAAATAAAATTGCACCCACGGCTGTGTCCTAGTGGTCAATGAACTGGGATGAGAATCATAAGGTATCCTAGTTCAAATCCAATGGAGGCAGTAAATACTTCCCATTGTTCTAAGCTTGAGTAAATACTTCCCTGTGCTAATGGAGGTAGCAGTTACAATTGAATAGTCGAGGTATACATGCCAGCTAAGCCCAGAGACCACAATTACAAAATTGTTCAATTGAGAATAATTCCATTCAGATGCCACCTTATGCTTAACTATGCCTCAATTCCAAATAAGTTGGGGTCGTTTCATCTTATCAAACAACCTGTCATCTTCTATTATTTATCGTTGATTTGTGGAATTTGCTTTTCTTCTTCTGATTTCAAGATTTTAGTTTTGTGCATTTTTATTATAAATTTCTATATTTCAGGTAGCAGAAGCAAACCAATATTCTTGAATCCTACTTTTACCTGATTGTACTTGAAGATAGCCTTGTGATTGGTGGTTATACATGTCTTATCAAACAACTTGTCATCTTCTATTATTTTTCATTGATTAGTGGAATTTGCTTTTCTTCTTCTGATATCAAGATTTTAATTTTGTGCATTGTAATTATAAATTTCTATATTTCAGGTAGCAGAAGCAAAACAATTAGTTCCTATTCTTGAATCCTACCTTGAACAAAGGGGTGTCATTCTTCCGGAAGGATATTTGTCTTGCAAAGTCATATGTTCAAACCCGAATTTCCGGTATGCATTTTCATCATCTGCTTGTTATATATCATAGTAATGTTGAGATTCAGCATGTGTTAGACATTAATTCTTCAAGTTATTTGAAGTTTGAGGAGCGTTTTTTTCCAAGGGACTATCGAGATGTGAGATTTTATAAGTTGAACTGAAAGCAATTGTTCCTAGCTGCTCAAGGCATTAAAGATCCATCCCAGCTCCATAGCTAAATATTTTGGTTGGTTAACCAGGCGATAGCTTTGCGATCAATAGTTTTGTAGGCCACCTACCATACTCCTAAATGATAGATATAGAAGGCATTTGAGGGGCCGAGGCAAGACAGAGAGAGGTACATTACTAGTCTTCTTGGTACCGACCAACCAATGCTAAAATTCCATTGAAGAGAGTTACATGGTAGAACATGAGATAATTTGACTCTTCTTTTCAAGCAATCTTAGTGTTTGAACCTAGAGAGAGAGAGAGAGAGAGAGAGAGAGAGAGAGAATCCGAAGGCTAAATGCTATCACTATTCACATTTGTGAGTTGTGACTCTCCTCTGTCCGGCATTCTTTTTCTCAACAATGTATTTATATTCAATATGAATTTCTCTTTTCTCACCTGCTAAGGATTCGTTTGATGCTCTATTTGTGTCTAGATACTTCCTCTATATCCTATAAATTTTGATGATCTACTTATCAAATAGAACCTTCATTGATTTTTCATAGGAAAAATCCAAATTGGTTCTCAAACACCCTTGTAGAGCTCTCAAGTCTACGTCTATATCTTTTTTCCTCAAAATTTCAGTTGTATGGCTCACAAAATTTTATAGCCCTCACAACTTTGCATATTACCCTTTGTTGTGTGCCTTAATCATGATACTGTTTGTCCACTAATTTTTTCACACCTTAGTGTAACATTGAATAGCTGGGTGAGCTTCGGAACGTCTTTAGGGATATCATGTTATAAAGCAAGTAGCTCGCTGAGAGAATGGACCCATCCGATGTGAGCGAAGTGGCATCTCGATCTGATCCCTGCAGAGTGAAAACGTACTTTGTGGCAGTTGAGCGTAAGTCGTTGATTAAGGAAAATTCCAACATGAAGCAAATAAAGGGCCACAAGGAATATATTTTACTTTTAAGGATAGAAGTTATCAACTATGAGAGGTAGACCATGGATTCCTTCCATTGATATTTTATGACTATTTGGCGAGAATGGAACTGACGAGCTTTTGAAGGGATAGAAAGCACTTCTATGCAATTAAGGGGATATTATTTCCTTTCTGGATTTCTGAGCAACTATGAGATATCTGTTATCATAGACGATTGGTTGTTCATACCTTTATAAAAAGAAAATATATTGGGTTCTTGTACTCCCTTCTATTTCGTAGGTTAAACTGGTGAAGTCATTCGAATAGGAGTATTGACCGTAGAATATAGTTATGTACTCTTAAAAAAGTTGAGTTGCATAAATCATGATAAGATAAAGCCTATAGTTTTTAATGATGACACTCTTCAATCTGAACTGATAGAACTCCTGAAAATTAAACAAAATATGCAAACAATTCAAAATAAACATAAACACTTGATGGAGATTACATGGTAAACAAAATAAACAATAATTATGAACTGGTTAGATGAACTTGTGAGTGACATCTTTTATGTTGTTCCAATATTATGTTTCTCTTGTGATCATTAAACTTGCATCTTATGAATATTGCTAATTACTTCTTTGTTGCAGTACCATTGACTCGGACTCTTTTCCGTCTGAGGTCATAACATATGACCAATGGATACAACTAAGACCTGAATCAAACATGCTTTCTGGTTGGATTAAAGGTGCATTTCATGGTGGGAAGAAGGACGTGCAGGAGTCGATACGTGAAAAGCTTAATCTTGTACTCAGCACAGCTCCAATGTGGGACAGGTCTGTTGCATTGCATTCATCTTTATTTTCTGTTATGACACTAACTTTTTCCTGAATTAAATAGAAACAGTGGTTTGTTCATTATGACCAAGAATGTTGACCCTCCTGGTAGAACGTTAAAAATTCATGTAGTTAAGTTAGGGACGTGCAAGAAAGTGTTTTTGGTCTTCACTAATTTATTTGCAGTGTAAGATCTTGAACAAACAAGGAAGAATGACATCAAACAATATAATGTTGGCTAATAAAGCCCACCATTCCCAGGAGAAGTGTTTGTTTGTTGAGTGTGTGTATGTGTCCTCCTCCTCCTTTTTTGGGACCGGGGTGGGATAGGGGGAGAAGAGAGAGTATCAAGGAGATCAAAGCTATTTCTGGAAAAACAAATGTTCACGAGTTAGTAGACATTCCTTCTCTTCTCATGGAAGAAATTTGCACATATCCTTGCAGAGTTGCATTTTATATGAAAGCATTACCAACTCGGAAATTCTACTCAAATTATTCAAATTATTCTGATACATACAGGTTGGAGCTTAAAGGTAATAAATATGTTCTTGGAGAGTTTCTCGAGTTCAAAGGGGACAATGAAGATATTCGGGCATTGGGAAACATCAGGAGATCAAAAGTTAGTACAGTGACAATCCAGAAAACAAGCATGTTTGGTGTAGGTAAGGAAAAATAATAACTATGGTAGTTGGCAAATGCATTTACCTGATTGTACTTGAACATAACCTTGTGATATGGTTATAGATGTCTACCGGATACTATGTTCGAATTTTCCTTGAATCTAAGATATCTTCTGTTGCTTTGGGAGTTGCAGCTCATTCCAAACTCCAAGTACTCTACTGTCTTCGAGATTATCGTGGTGAAGGGGCTTCAGCTTCAGACTGGAAAGAAGTCACTGTCCATTCCAGGACTGAGATCAAAATTCAACCAAAAGGTTCAACTAAAGTACGCAAATACAAGTTATCTTCAGTTATTTCCATGTCATTAAGTGCCTGACATGTCCGTGCGAAGTCTCCTATGGGCATTGATCATTGTGATGGAGTGTTTTAATAAAAATGTTCTGATTCTGAACCTCGTTCTTCCTTCAGAAGTTCTAAGTTGATGTATGTAACTATTTGTTGTGTATATCCTATCTGGTGTAGCAATTCTGGGTCAAATGTAATGGAGAAAGCGCTCCCTTATTAGTGAGTAGTAAACATAGGAGAACGGTATAATGTAACAAAATTCTGGTACGATAGAGAGCAAATTGCTGGTAATGTTTTAAAGGGTTGTTCTGTTAAGGAACAAGTTATTTGGCTTTATAATACGAATTAAAGAATGATTGGATTATTTTTTATTAGATGTTTGATTCATAGACTGAATATGGGAAGTTTTGGAGAAGGGCAAAAATTGCATACTTAGCCTTTGAGTTTAGTTAATGTACGGGCAAGGGGGTGGATCATATTGTAAATACCCCGTATGCATTTATTTGCTTATATAATCAGACCTCTCTTAAATATGTTTTGGTTGTTTTATCGAAGTATAGTTATAAAAAAAAATATAATATTCATATCAAGTATGGCCAGATTATAAAAAAATTCCATTCTCTGTAGTAATTTGCAGGTGGAAAAGGTACAATAAGGTATTGTTACATACTATCAAAGCTTGGCTCTATGCAAAATGCTTTTGTTTGGTCATTTGACATTTCTGTTATGCTTTCTTTATATGCAACTTTCTTGTAAGTGAAATTTGTAACAGATTTTTTCAACAAATGAAACAAAGAATTTGTAATAAACTTATGATGAGATCTTCAATCTCCAAAATCTATCTAAAATTTGAGGGGGCTCTTCTCTTTGGAGCAAAAGAATATTCTTCAATTAGTTCTGTACGAGCCATGCTTTATAAACAGTGATGGCATCAATCAATTCACTTGGACTTCCAATCCAGTATCAAATCCCAGCATCAGTTTGTTTAGTTTCTTGTTGCTAATCCTTTGCTCATATACAGTGTCATCCTCCAAACTGCATTTCACGAGTAAATGGTAAGTTGAAAGTAGAATGAGATCGAGGTTGGTTGATGAAGAAGAAAATAGAATTTACCTTTGTGTTCCTGATGACGCTGAAGGGGGCAGAAGCATATTGGCTAGTGTGGTAGCATCTTTAGTGTTGTTTATGACTCTGTTGAAGCATAAGTATCGTCCGTAAGAGGAAACATCCTCAAACACACACATATGTGCATCTACCAAGAACTTGAGGTCCACTGCTACAAACACACCATCTTCATACATTTCAGCTGCTCCCTTCAAGTAAGGTTCTCTTATATTGAGGTCTGGATGGATTAACAACCCTGCATTTATAGACACCATGTTCACATCTCTGTCCATTGCCAATGCCCATGCTGCTTTCTCCGCTTGTGTCTTTGATAGCCCGTGCCATAACTGTCATGCCAATACATGTTAGTCTTTGAGAGTATCTAGTAAGCAATACTTTTAACATCATCTATGCGTTTGGAATTGTGGAGGATTGAGTAGGTAAATTACCTTGTACTTTTTGCAAAAGTTTATGTCGGTCCAATCTCTTTCATCGACATAGGAATGAGAATAGGAAGCCTCAGGAGAGTCATGTTGGTCCCTCTTCCTTGTACCCCATAACACAGCTGTTGCAGATGATGTAAAAACTACTTTGTTTAAGGTGTCTGTTTGTGCACAGGCTTCCATCACATTGTGAGCTGCTCTGACTTCCATTTCTCCCATCAATTCCTGCAACATAACCCAATGATCTAGTTAATTGGATGAGCTCTCTGTTGAAAGTTCCACGCATGAAAATGAGAAGCCAGAATCAAGGTGTGGAAAACAAGCCACTGTCTATGAGCTTCACAAGCACATGATCAGAGTCGTGGCTCCTCAGACCTCATACTGCTTAGGATCTTACAGGTTCATGTTCTATTTACTTAAATTCCAATTAATTATGGTATGATTTTTAAGGCAATTGAGTAGTTTGTGGGATAACTCACGTCGTAGGTGGGATAGTCAGAGGGGGTCTCGAACGAGTAAAACAGACCACAGCAGCCTTTGAGAGCATCTACTATGCTGTGATAATCCAAGGGGTCAGCATGGAAACATATCAACTTCTTGCTTTTGCTGTCATCATTGGCACAACCATATTTCCTCTTAAAACATTGCATTTCATCTGTTCCATCAAGATTTCAGGGTCAGATTCTTAGGATTCAGTTTATAAACTTTCAATAGGTGAGATGGTCTTTGACAGGATTATAAAAAGAAAGATTAGTAAAGTTACATCTAGTAATATCACCAGTGAGTCGATAACAATGATAATACAAAATTTGACCAAGAAAATAGTTTGCTCTCCAGCCTCAACTACTTTCACTGCCCTTTCTTTGTTTATGTTTCTCTCACCAATCACACAGCAACAACAACGTACCAAGCGGAACCCATAAAATGGGGTCTGCGGAGGGTAAAGTGTCTAACTTTCCATCTACAGCTCATCCTATAAATAATTTTTAAAGAAGTATGGTATGAACTTAAATTGGGAAAAGGCTACACCTTTGTGTGGTATCCTATTCTACTTTAATTTATAGTCTTTTCAAACTTCAAAATAACGTGGTTGGGGCCTGTTTGGCCATATATTTCCCAAATAATATTTGGGAAAAACTTGGCAAATGGTGTTTGTCCATATACTTTGCTATTATTTGGCAAATATTTCAAAATCTCAAATACTAGTTTTTTCTAGTATTTGGGTCAAATGTCATTATTTGAGATCTTTTAAAAATTGAAATTTTACCCTAAACTTTTTTTTTTTACAAAAACACCATCTATAGTTGTTGCTTACATTGTATTACATAATTTTTTACGTTAATTTTAAAGTAGTGATGAAATATTTAGTGAATGTTAAATGATAATATGGTTATTGATGAAAATGATGAACAATCGACTCAAGATAACAAAATCATGTATTTTGTCTATTTCACGATGTATGAAATGATACTTGTTGCACTCATTTCAAATTACCACATTGCTCTAGTGTCATGGATACTATTTGTTATTATTGTAACAAAGATCCAATTGACTAGTATAATAAAAACTTATGGTTAGTTTTGATATTTTTAATCTTATGAGTATAAATCATATTTTTCTAAAAAAGAAATATATTTTCCAAATACTATAGCCAAACACATGGTGAAATTTCACCTTAATAATATTTGCCAAAAATATTTGAAAATCTATGGCCAAACGCTAGCCAAGTATGAGCAAAAAATGACAGTTGTTTCAACTCCACTAAGAAAAAACAACTAATTCAATAGTCATTAACTATGTTGTTGATCCTAAAAAAAAAAAGGTATCTTTTTTAGGATTCGATATGAGTGTGGCAATAATTTTAAAGCGTCCAAGCAACATAGGTCATGAGATTGTTTTGTGAGGGTGTTTCAAGTGGACTCCATTGCCCAATTTCCCACTTCCATTAAAGGAGGGTAATTCTTCATAGTAAAATTTGATACAATAACATGAAAAGTCAATCTTTGCTAATAAGATTTAAGTCATACATACACCAACAATAATAACATAACAGTGTAATTTCACAAATGGGGTCTGGATACAAACCGTGGTTCTGAAAAGCAGCATGGACTGTATATCCTCTGAGCAAGAGCTGATGGACAATTGCAGATCCCAGGTGACCAGCAGCATCCATCACACAAACTCTCTTTGAACAGAACACTGAATCCTGCTCATCATAAAAGTCTGCTGCAATAGTCATGACTACCTAACAAAAGAATACAACTTAAAAAAATAAAAGAATTTGAGCAACCCCTTTTGCTCCTTTGGTAAAAAAAATTGGAGTAGCAGTTCAAGTTCAGCTGGACAAAAGAACAAACACAAGGTAGGCAAGTATGATAATAAAGAAAAAAGTGATGATATTTAAAGAAGAAAAGTAGGAAGAACAACATTAAAAGAGTGTGTGGTTAAGTAGATGGTTGGCAAACAAAGACTGTACAAGTTGTTAGTTAGATACAGCCTACACACCAAACAGGTTTCGATTAAGATCGTTTAAAATCGAATCGAAATTCATAACCTAGACCAAAAAAAGTTATTAGTTTATCAGTAATGGGTTATTGAGTTAGTGATTTTTTTGTTATCGAGTTATCAGTTTTTAACTGTTTGAGGTTTTTTTTCTTAACGAGTTAACCGAGAACCTGATAGTAAATTAAGTAAATTATATTTATATCATTTGTATATAGTCTTGGCTTAGATTTTGGTTTCTTACTTTTAATTTCTGGCTGTCTCAAATTTTTGATTATTCTTAATTGTAAAACTGTTTGCTTTTGAATAAGACGTGATTTGTAAACTCATGTAAATAGTTCATTTGATTTGTCACATTGTTCCTAAGTAATTTTTAATGTTTTCTTTTTGTGTCAAATCTTAAAGATTAAACCAATAAGGCAACATCTTAATGGTTTCTATAACGATTTAACGTCTATACAAATCAATAACCAATAAGTCAAATCAATGAACTTCAAAATCGAACCGATCTGATCGATACACACCCTAGTCTCTCGAGTTTGAGCAAGTCTAATTTGTTACAGAATCACATTTATTAAAGAGTGTTTTATTCCTCATTATACGACTTGTCATTACGAATTTAACTTTAGCCATACTCTAATATAGACGATGTTTAATAAACCACTATTAAATTTGCATTAAATGGTCTCACTTTTGTGGGGCTATTTTGTTGAACAAAAGTTTTTATAGGTTAGCTAACTGTCAATGAGCAGAAAACAGAAAGATACACAGAGAAATTGGGGTCCTTGTTAAGTATATTTGTGGATCAAAATTGATTCACCCAATGCTAAAATTTTGAAAAATGAAGTCCTTGCTGTTCACACGCAAAACTATAAATGTGATAGTCAAAACGAACACACCAGCTTTCTATGGAAAGTTAGTTGAGTATTGTTGCCTGCTCTATTAAATTTTGTGGCACTATTTATTGTTCTCAAAAACTAGCTGTCATTGCCTTTGGGGAATATTATTAGTAAGCTATTGTATTTGTAGCGGTAAATATTTTTTTCATTTCAAATTAACTGAATTGTCGAGTTATTTTATATCTTTTAAAGAAAAGAAAATTATGACATGGCTTTTTGATGAGAGAGAGTTGCTCAGAATGGTAAGCACTTCTCACTTTCATTCTAAAATTTGCGAGTTTGAATTATTAAAGGAGCGAAAGGGATGGGAGCTCCTAGAGAGGGTAAACAAAACAAAAAAAAAAGTATAATTTTTTATTTTTATCTCTATTAATTATTGTGAAATTTATAATTTTAATAACTTAACATTTATTATAGTAACTAATTTCAATACTAACTAATGAAGGTAAAATTGAAAGAATATTTTCTTAAAAAATATTGAAGTTAAGTTAATTTGAAAAATGAAAAATGTTACAATTAATTTGAAATTAATAGAGTACTTCTGTCGTTCAAATTTTGCTTGTTCATTATATTCGTAAAAGAAATAATTTGTCCTTTTATATATATATTCCCTATGTCCCCAATCAATTGTCCATTTTTCTATTTTTAAATTGTTCTTAATTACTTATCCATTTTGACAAAATACAAAATGATAAAAAAAAATTTACATATTATAGCCTCAATTAATTACTTGAAAAAATAGAATTTTTTGAAAATCTTAAATTTTTAATTCACTAACCTTATATTAATAGGAGTAATATGATAAACTTACTATATCAATTATTATTTTCTTAATAGATGTGCCAATTAAAAAACGAAAAAGTAATTAGGGACAGAAACAAAAAATTATTTTATACTATTTATTTAAGTACAAATGAATATGAACTGTAGTAGTACTTACTTCAGTTTTTAAAACTTTCACTTCGATATGGTTGGAATAAATGTGAGTTATCCTTAGTAATCACTCACACTTTATTTCATAATAAGTGGTATTTTTAGCTTAAATTAACATCTTTAAAAAATTCTCATTCCTAAAAACATAAAAGGTGTTTTTAATTAATTAAAAATATCCTTATTCAAATGTCTTATCTTTTGAATTTTGAAAGATGACAAGAAAAAATAAATTGAATGAAGATAATAGAAAATTACAATCATATCAGAGTTTTTCTTCTTGTTTCCAAGATAAACTAATGGGAAAAAAATTGTTTTGAAAGTGAAATTTGGATTAGTAAAACAAATATTTTTGAATTTATATTAGTAATTTAATATGAAAAACAAAACTATATATTTTTCGAAATTCAACTCCCAAAAAAAAGTAAAAAAAAATAATCATGATGATGAACATTAATTTATGCATGATGAGATCTACGTTTACTAGATAGCCATCAATATCAACCATTCAAATCTTGAGAGGTCGTTTGCTTCAAACTATTATAAACTTAAAAATAAGATTATACTGACTCAACATAAAATAAAAATGAAAATAAAAAAATAAGATCAATTAAAATTATTAAATTATCACACGTGTGATAAGAAGCGGTAGATGCTACCTTTATGGTCAATGGATGTTTGACTAAGTGTATCAAAAGTATCGTATCATGAGCTGAATTAAATCGATTTAAAAATACATACACTGGTAATGAACTTACTTGAGATGATACATTCAAATTTACATATCGTAAAATGTTACCAAAAAAATATTTTTTTTTAAAATCAATAAACGGTAAAAATATTCTTTTTCCTATAATTTCTTGTTAAGTGCTTCCTATAAAAGAACACATTAAAGAAGACCATTTAAATTGTTTTGGCAATTATTATTATTTTTTAATTACATGAAGTGTAGATTAGCTACTCCACACCATTTTGAATGGAGCAAGTAATCCTAATCATATCAATGTACATATATAGTTAAGGCTCCCAATAATTGACTTTGGTAAGCTTAGGTAAGCATCTGTGGTGCATCATCTAGAACAGCCTTCAAAACGATCAAAAACAAGAATGATTATGTTTCTCACCAACAGTAGACTTCTTACTAAAAATATTTCAATTAGCAGTACTCAGACCCAATATCTCTAAATTACAATTGAAATAAACAATAAATATGAGTTCCTTGAAATACAAAGGGATCAAGTGTACACTACCACTCTCCAAAAAATTTCCTTTGCAACACAATATCTTTACAGTAGTTAAACATTACTGATGTATTCTACAGATTATAATATAACAAAAAAAAATGGCGGGAGAAGAAGATAGATGACGGATATTACTCCCGCGCTTTGCATGTGCAACCCATTTGAATGAAGATCAGGAACATCAAGCTCAACATATGGAAGGAACTAGCTCAACTACTCGAAAAATACAACAGCTTACGCCACTGCATCAAACGTGCTAGTCACCCCCCTTCACTTTCTTACTAGCAGAATGTCTTGATTTGTTTTTTCGCTTTTTTGAAGATTTTTGTTCTTTCAATTCTTTATGGTGCTGCTCTTCCTCCACTGAGGTAATATCACTTAACTCATCGATATCTGCAGCATTAGGAAGTTTGGCGTCCTTGCCCTCCAATTTCCCCTCATTACCTTCTGGCTGAATGACCGACATTGCAGCTGAAGTATACTGGAGAATGCATAGGCTTCTCGCTAATCTATCTAATCTATTGAAATGCCTCTGAGTGTAAGGAATAAGACCATTAAGAAGTTCTTTATATCCAGGTACCTATATAATGAGATGGAAAAGGGTAAAGTCTCTAAGGAAAACATTAGGCAAGTAAAACTAATTTCAAGAAGAGCAAAATGGTTACTGACCAGTGCCTAGAGCACAGCATGGCATTATAGAGTTAAATCAAATGTATGTCTAATCAAGCATGTAGATCAACGTCAACCAGCCAATCAACTAAATGGATGTTCTTGCTAAAAAGAAAAAACTCAAGCACTGAAAAGACCAATGCACCAAGCTAATATATGAGGTCACTTTTTGTTGATAGAGATTATAGCATATAACATTTTGAACGCCTGTCAAGGCAACAGAGAAATATTTATGGATTTTTTACTGCCAGTTAGTGGACTTTGCTTGTGTGGAGAATAGCAATGAACCTATGAAGCATTTAACACTTTTATTTCTAATTTATGACCAAACTTTCTGCTTAGTATCATGGGGAAAACACAACGGTACCTCAACAATCTCGGTAGCTGGGAGAACACTGTATGCCCGGGAAAGAACATATTGTGCAATTTGACAAAACTTTGGCTTTGTGTTCCATTCCCGGATATATTCCAAAAGCAACTGAAGCTCTTCCTTACCAAGAGCCTTTATAGCTTTTCCTATCTGATCATCCATATCGTTCTTCCTGGCAACAGCTTAGATGTTAGATAAAATTCATGCTAAAATAGCATTTTCACTATGATAACCAAAAATGAAACAAACAAATAGAGACATCACTGAGAAAAACAGGGGAAACATGGACAAGTCAAGACCACCTGCAGAGTTCACGAAATAACTCTAGAAGTTTATGTGGTCTGCGAAGCTCAAATGCAATCCGAATTGCTCTTATGTAGTCAGCATCTATTAAAGCATTTTCTAGCTCTTGACCCCTTAGAACGCCTTCCTCCTGCACAAGCAACATATTGATATCATCACATGAAGTTCTGTAGTAAATTTTCAGACATAACCACATCAGAAACAAACCAGGTCTTGTTCTCCCATACATGTATGATATCATCATATTAAATTCTGTAATAAATTTCCACATCAGAAACGAACCAGGTCTTCTTCTCCCTTAATGAAAGAATAATATAATTTGAAAAAACAGCTCATAGCACCCACTTAACTATCTCTATTTTACTGATATGACTGTAAAACCATAGGTACTTAACTATCTCTATTTTACTGATATGGCTGTAAAACCATAGGTATCCTGAATTGTTCACAAAAATAGTTCCTAGATTCTCCCAAAAGATTTAGAAAGACAGACCAAAAGTGACAAGGTTTGTATTGTTACTCTGATAGATTAACTGCAAGTACTCCTTGAAGCAATTAAAAAGCTAGTGCAAAAGCAGAACATTCTTCAAGAAACGCTCTAGAAATTCGGGAGACAAAGTCCAGCGTGATCAAAGCCATTAGGACCTCACTGGGGCATAAAAACACCCATTAACAAACAATTCATTTCTTCCGCAGAAATTATGCCACGGCAGAATTATTTTTCATCATGTAACACCCACCAATGTTATTCAATGAATATCATTCAAGAGAAAAGGTGATATAATCACTCACTTCTTTACGAAAAGCTTCCTCTTTATCTAAAGCTGTTGAGTCATGCCACAAATTGATCACTGCATCACCACCGCCAGTTGCAAGCATTTCTGTTTTCTTACCAACAGCCAGGGCCCAAATCTGGAGAGAAAAGTAGAGGAAAAAAGAAGATATTACCAATCCCATCTGTGTGGCAAAAATCTGAGAAGCAACTGACAAGAATTAACAAAATGAACTAGTGTCAACAGCAATTCTGTGTATAAAGCACTGAACTAGCAGACTTAGCTCACCTATCATTGTGAAGATGATGCTTACTAGAAGTAAAGGCAAAACTGTTCAGTCAAATAGACAATGAACTCTCAACAGAGAGAATTTACAATCACATTCAAATATACCTAACAATATGTGGTAACAGAATGCAGCAGCTAATGAAGTGATTTCATGCAGACTGCATGTGAAATCCAAGAATATGCTTCCGTAAATAGCTCTATTTGAGAACTGAATACTCAAGCTTCCTTAAGGTTTCCTCGGAGCTTCTCATTCCCATCTTCTACTTCTTTCAAATTTCAGTACCATTCTAGAACTACAGGTACTTTAAATTGAAGAGCCACCTTGTCGATCAACAGGCAGACACAACCTTTGCTTCTCAGTTATCAATAAAGTGTCAAATTCAAATAACAGTTGAAAAGAAAAGCATTCATCGAATCTTTGGTCATGCACTCAAATATTATTGTATAAATATCAACAATAGCAGAGTCAACAACCAAATTAACTGTGCTCATTAACTCAGAACAATTGGATCTTTGAGGGTGGAGATAATGTAGTGCTCTTTTACAAGAAAATGATATAAATTGACATAAAATTTGAGCACCTTTTCCTCATGTTGGTCATAAGTTGCAATACACTCATTGGTTTTAACTGTCCACAACTTTACCATACAATCAGCACCTGGAGAAACGATCATTATTTAGCAAAAACAGGCGAAGAGGAACAGGCAAATCAACACAAAAATAATGCTACAATGGCTTCCAGAATGTCATTTTACCGCAAGAAACAATCTGGGTGCCATGGGTGAGAAATGACGCTCTTAACACACTAGATTGATGCCCTTCAAATGTTTTCAAACACGTTCCATCAGAAATTGCCCAAATTTTTATCGTCTTATCTCCAGAAGCTGTCATCACGCATTGATCAACTGGTGAAAACTCCACAGACCATATCCCCCTTTTATGCCCTTTCAGTGCAACCACTGATACTAGGTCTGGAAGTCTCCATATGCAAGCAGTACGATCCTAGTAATATGACAAGAACGGAAGAAAGATTTAGAAAATACACAAGCATAACATGCAAATATGCTGCAGCTCTTCTGTGCCAAGCTTTAAGCAGACGTCTCAATGTTACAAACCTGAGACCCACTGCAAACAAGACTGTCATTTGGTGCTACTGCCAAACAGTTAATATCTTTGTCATGTGCTGCTACAACTGCTTTAGCTTTCAAAGTTAGAACTTCTTCATTGTTGTCAGAGACAGAATCCACATTCCATACCTTTAGAGTACGGTCACTGAAAGAATTCAGATAGAAGGATATCATTTTTAGAAGATGTGATAAGGGAACACTTAAAACTATTTCGCTTCAACAATCAACATCTCCCAACAGATTTTGAGGACTCAAAAAATGACGTATACAGTTTAAAGGTAAACAAAGATGGCGTATAGATACAGGTTCATTTGCACAGAACCGGTAAAAAAGAATATCAAATCAAGTCAACAAAGCTATAAGCAAACTCGATTCGGTGCTAAATCCTCATCATACTACATACTTCAAATATCAAAAAAGCAGAAGCATCATAGTGAGTAATATATTATACTAGATTAAAAAACGTTGTGCACTGTAAGCACTGTAATTCAGAAAGAACTATTGCAAAAGCCTCTAGGAGTTAGACGGGTTCATTAAAGAGCCAAAATGATACATGGATCTGATCAATCTATTCCATAACATGGAGGCTTGCATCACCAAGATGATTCAGTCACATTCACCTGTAATTTTTGGGCCTTTCTTCTTTGTATAACATAAGAGTTTTAATTCTTATAAAGAATCAACAAGAGGACAGTCATGTCACAGTTCCTACTTGTGAGCTAAAATTCAGCAATGAAGCTGAAAATAGATTTCTAGGACACATAAGATTCATTTTTAAAAGGTCACTCGTATGCTAAGTTATTGGAAAAGGTCATTAAGATGCTGTTCTCAATAAAACTTTATATGCAAAATGCAGAACGATATGCCCACTACAATGATCAGGTATAACCATTTACCTGCTACCACTCACAAAGAAATTTCTCTGTTTCTTTGAAAAAGCAACAGCCCCAACAGCTCCCATGTGACCAATGCCAACTCCAACACACGCTTTGCTCTGGCAATCCCATAATCTAACCTATTGAAACACTAGGATCAGAATAGCAGAAAAAAAAATTATACTGATCTTGCATAGCAAAATACATATCTTGGAAACCTGGCAGATAAAGATTAAAAGCAAAAGCATGCCTCAAATGCTGCATGTTTCTAAAGAGTAGAAACAGATATGTCAGACTTACGGTGTTGTCTTTGCTCCCTGTTACAATAAGCGTTCTTCCAGAGCTGGATAAACAGGTATCAAGGCATAAAATAACATCAGTATGCCCAGCCAAGACATAAGAGCACGACATTGATGTAAGATCATACACTCGCACCTGTATATATGCAGTGTTTAAGCAACTCAGAAAACAGTGTAAATTTAAGAATGATGCTAGAACTGCTTTATCAAAAGTAAATTCCAACTATTACTTTGATATAGGCATCAATCAGATTTAGAGATAAAGAGAACAGTTTGGACTATTAGATTTAGGACACTAATTGTAACATGAAAGAATCTACTCAGTTCTTATTCATTGATATTCTTCAAAAATGTACAAAATTATAAGAACAAATTATAAAGTAAATCATTTTTGAAGCGTCCTTTCTCACTCATTCTTTTAGATAAATGATAAATGTCCATGGTTTCAAGTAAATATGTAAGAATAGAGGCCAAAGCAACTTTTGAATAGAAATCATTTTTACCAAAAATCCAGGCAAAACAGTAGCATCTTTTTTAGGACCATTTTCTATCTAGCATATCAAAGTTTGCATCAGTTGTAAAACAACAAATGAGAATGGAGCAGAGAGCAACGTCCTCAATATGGCTCAATGAAGGTTCAAGGCCACTTAACCAACTAAAAACTGCTGCAAAACAATTGATGAATAAATGTCATGAACATAATCTTGGTAATCCACAAATATGATATCATAACATGGTTTTGATAGCCATATTCAAATAAACAATGTTCTCCTCTATGAACCCCACACTTCATTAAATTCTAACTTTCAGCAAATATATTCAAGGATGTCAAATGCTGAAGAGCAACTTCAAGATGGTCTGCCCACAAAAACTTTGCCATTATCTGCCCTATTCTATACATTAAGTAATTTACATCTAGGGAAGCATTGCAGAACTGACCTGCTCTACGCTTGTCGAAACAGCAAGGAACTGTTCCTCGTCACCCAAAAATTTCATATCTACAATCTCTTCATTGTATCCAATAAACCTCTTCCTAAGAACTAGATTCAGACCACCTTCAGATTCCTCCGGACAATAAAGAAAAAACTGCTGGTCAGCTGTAACACAAAGTAACTCCTGACTTGCAGGCATAAGCAAAGCAGAAATAAAGCCTCTCTTTGAATCTTCATCGCCAGAGCTTACAGCAATATCGGAGGATTTCTGCTCAAAAAGGCACAGTGCCCTGTTGCACAAACAAATTAAATGATTTAGTAATCCAAAGGATTGAAGCCAAAATATTGCACAGAGAATGCTGGGGAAGTTCTTCATACCACTAATAAAATTATCTATCCAGTGATATTCACAAGTTCTGTTCAACCTCACCATACACCTGATAATTCAGATAATTCTAGATTGAACACACTAGCTATATATCCTCTCTTGCTTAATTTTTAACTTGGTTACTTTTTCATAGTTCATTTTTAGTTCATCATTCTTCTATCCTTGATCCTTTACATAATTAGATCAATCATATACACTTTCTTAGAGTTAATCATACATTTACCATACTGTTTTATACTTCCTCTTCATAAAATTTTGCAAAAAGAACCCTCACAGATTATGGAACATTGCCGAAAGAGTACTTACGTGCTCAGCCGAGCAGACAATGTGTATAACGCATATAGAGGTTTGCTTTTAATTACCATAAATTATTTGGGTGGATTCTGTACCCAAGGGTTGTCAACCACCTTAAGGACATATCCTCTCGGGAGTGGGGGGCAAAAGCACAATAATTTTCTTATAAATCTATCTCGCTAAACTATTTGATGGATTAGATAACTTAATTCCACATTATCCCAGTCCTTTTTTCGATAACCATGGTCTCCGAGCCAGCTAATGCGCACTTTAACGGATTCCACGGGATATATGCCACCTCCCACGAGCAACATATGGGAAACATATTCCAAGTCCTCCTCCAATGAAGTCATTGCAAACCCTCTCTCGCCAGATTTTAATTAGAACAATTGAAGTAAAGAGCCCAAAAGTTAATTATCAAGATTTTCACAAACCATGCATCTTGTTTTCACCTACTTTTTGTTTTAGATTGTCATGGACTCTTACAGAAATGCAGAAATCACACGACTGAAATTTCTACTAATAAGGTTTGGCATACACTGGTTTATAAACTAGAAGTGTCATCATTGGAAATGTATCTCTAATTCATCATCTTCAAGAAAGTATATAACATGAGTGACACGTGACAAGTGGTGTTACTTTCGGCAAGAAAAATCAACAAAAAATAGCAACACTTTCAGAAAAGATAGATTAGAGAAAGTGCATCTCTCAAGCTTCGACTGGCTTAAATTTTAGATCATATCAAGAACTTTAAAGAGATTATCAAGTACCTATCAGCACTCCATATTCGAACCAATCCTCGCTCGCCAACAGTGATGAAATTAATTGATGGTACATCACTTCTCTTCTTTGTCTGTAGATATGTCAATGAAGACAGGGATGCAGCAAAAGGAGATTCTGGACCAATTATACACAACGCTTCAAGTGACTCAAACATTGGTATGGTGGTCATGCAGCCATAATTATGTAAGTTCCACAAATTTACAACCTGTCATTAGTCTTAGTATCAGAAAGTGTTTTGATTGGCACTCAAGGTGTCATCATGAAGCATAATCAGAAAAAGAAGAAAAAAGCTTCCAAGCTGATGACTTTCAACAAAAAATTTGATTGGTAATATGCATGATAGAAGTATCCGCTAGCATGTATATAGGCCATCTAACAACTAAGATGGCATTGTTTAGGATAGTCAGAAGCTCTAAGCCAGCTTATCCATTGCGTGATGCAAGCTACTAATCTCAGCTTAGATTCTTGGATTCAAATTTAAAGACCATGATATGAGTAAAGCTAAGCTCCTTTTAGTCCACGTTAGTTTATTTATGACCTCAGAAACAATCAGGCTTTTCTCAACTTGCCCCGCTAAAACATAAAAATGGGAAAAACAGATGAGTAAAAGGAGAACATGCCTTGTCTCTCCCTGCGCTAAGCAAAGTCCATCCGTCTTCAGATATTGCCATGGAAGTGATAGCTGATTGATGTTTCTCTAGTGTTGACAGACATTTCTTCCCTATCAGATCCCAGACCCTTACAGAACCATCATCACCACCAGAGAACACCTATAGACATACACATAAACAATGAGCCAATTAGTTCAACAAGAGGAAAAGCAAACAGAGAGAAACCAGGGAAAAAAAGGGTAGAATTTACCATGTCCACCACACATAATTAGAAGAAACTTATTTTAGTAAATATGGGGAGCAAGTACCACAAATGACTCAATTAACAACTACATAACAGAAGCTTCTTAATAGATAGCTACAGTAGCAATAAGCAGTGATTTGTTAGAAACAAAAACTTTACCAGCTAAATAAAGGGAGGTTTTCACAACTCCTGCATTTTCATCCTCGAATTCTAATATAGTCTAGAAAGCTCTATCATCGTTAAAAAAAAAAGGTTTACAAGACAAAAGCCCTGGCTGACATGGACCTGTTAAAGAGTCAACATTTCCAGCATAAACAAGGAAAGAGAGACCATTAGAGCATCATGAGAAAATTGGATATACATATACAACTACTACAACACCGCAATCTCGGTTGAAAAAATGTGATTCTTTTACAGGTTTGATATGACAAGGAAGCAAGCCAGTAACTATAACAATCCAAATCTCACCAGCAGCCTATTCGGGTCAGGATGAAACATAATGCTGGTGACAACCCCCTTGTGACCTTTGAAATAATGAGTGCAGAAGCCTCCATCAACATCCCACACAAGAACTTTCCTGTCAGCCCCAGCTGTCACCAGCAACCCACCTGATGCATCGCTAGCCATGCCCATTACAGGTCCTTCATGCCCCTGTAAAAGACACATGTCAACATTCAAGTTAGAAAAAAAACAAATACTCTGCTAGCTATCCCACCTACTAACAACTTGTTTAGATGGTTGTAACTCATTGTATTGTTTTGCTAGTTTAAATACATTATTCGTCTTGTTTGTTGCTTAAATTTTATTCTATTGTAAGGATGAAAAATCACATTTTGTGTAATAATCAATATGGTGTGATCACGTCATTATCTTATTGTATTTTTCGCATTTTATCTTTACTTATTATTCAATACTTTTATAGTAGCTCCCTTATAATTTATTATGTATTGATGTATGGCATTAACTAACACTGGAAAACGATATAATCTATCTAATGGTTTTTTTCACTAAACAATACAGTATGATACAATACATTCCCTAATCCAGACAACAACTCACCAGTTCAATTCCCCTACTCAACACCTTGTATCATAAACAAGTAAAGCTAAAAACTTCAAGATTATTACCTTCCAGGAGCGAATGCATTCCAACGTGGAAAGGTTCCAAACTCTAATCTGTCGGCTATGACTAGCAGAAAAGAGGATATTATTATTAGGGCTAAGAGCAAGAGCTGTCACTGCTTCAGAATCACCCTCTATTGTAGATTTTATCGAAGCGTTAGATAAATCAACAATCTTTATCTTTTCATCACAAGCACATACAAGAAACGATTCATCTGAAGCAACCGCATAAGGCCCTCCAGTATAAAACTGCTGCAAAGACTGCATACACTTGTAACTCTTCTTCAACGATACTGAAGCCATTTTAGTGTCTTTCTTCCTCTTGATTTGGGCAGCGAAATTCTCCAACACCACACACTATATGTAAATTGTGAAGCAATATGTGCCAGTTCTCTGAAAGAGCGTTAAAGGGCGGAGCAGGAGCAGGAACAGGGTTTAGGGTTTTAGAGAATTTTGTCCTTACGTTTTTTTTAATTTTATTATTATAAAAATTAAAATGTCACGTTATCCTTTTTGAAAATATTTCTTATACACTATATTAAAAAAAATTATTAAATTTATTTTTTAATTCTCTCAATAATTATTTACATTATTTGAGATTAACGGTAAGGAAATCTTATTAATATTTGAATAATTTTGTATCAACCAACAAATACTGGTTTGAACTCTTCAAATTTACAAATATATGCTATGTAATAAAGAATGGTTACTTTAAGATCACTGAATATTAAAGGCAAAATTAATTTTATCTTGATTTATAAAATAATAAATATTTCGAGATAAATAGTTTTAGTTTTTATAGTAAGATGAAATGACTTTTCGAGTATAGATAAAGGTGAAAACATTTTTGTCTTACGATCGATTATTATATAATGACTAATCATATGATTAGTGTATGTAACAAGAGAGACGGAGGTCTCCCTCCTCAACTAAGATGTGTTTTTAGTCTTTCATCAATTCTTTAGTGAGAGAATGATTTTTATATGATTTGAATCATTTTCACCTTATGAATATTATTTTTTGAAGTTGGATATTATCAAAGTCGATTTTCTTAATGCGTGTTAGTACAATCTGAATAAATGGCTCTTGGGTGCATCTTTTTAAGATCTAAATATGTAGATTGTCACTCTCATCCATTTGTTAGACGGTGAAGAGTGGTCAGTCAAATATGTTTTACTAGGCAAAAAAAAGGTAATTTGTTTGCGCTTTACGTGATCACAAATAATAATTATATTGAACTTGCAAATAATTTTTATTTATACTCATAGTTTAAAAATAGTGAAAAAAAAGTTCTTAAAAAAATATTAGCAATATTCCAATGTAAATTTGATTACTCCCTCAGTCTCATTTTATGTGGCATCATTTCCTTTTTGGTCAGTCCCAAAAAGAATGTCACATTTCCTTATATGGTAAGTATTTGAAGGTACAATTTACTTTTTATCCGTGTTGGTCCCACTTAATTAAATTATACTATAATACATTTACGTGGAGAAAGAAAAATGAATTTACTTTTTTGAAGACAATTTAGTAAACATTTCAAAGTCTTTCTTTTATTTCTTAAAATTCGTGCCCGGTCAACTGTTGCCACATAAAATGGGATGGAGGGAGCATTTTTTATGATTGCATAATCCAAGAAACTTTAATGAATGAATTATTCACGAAATAATAAATTATTGGTTCTTTAATCAACATTAAAAGGAAAACAAAGAAGAAAACAAGAATATATATATAAAGGCATTTCATAATAATAAAAAAAACATTAAGTTACATAGGTTATACGATTGTGATATATATCTTAGGAGAAAATTTAAAAATTTGTTAAAATATTCAAAAAAGAAAGTATGCTTGAATATTACAAGAATTATAATTTTTGAACTTGTATGATGAATTTCTTCAAATGATAAGTGAGAAATTTCATTTCTATGTAAAATAAAGATAATATGTAAGCTTATATATAGTACTTTTTAAGTTTTAGAATTTCATATAGAAATCATGAATTCTTGAAACTGGAAACAACAATTATTTTTTGCACAATGAATATAAATACTATATGTATATATGTTCGATATAACTAGAGACAATAACTTTGTAGAAACAAAAACAACAGAGTATAAAACATGTACTCAAAAATAACAATTAATATCATATGCATAAATTAATGAGTGTAAAAAACATACGAATGTCCCCTTGAGGAAATCATTTCCCTCCAATATCAAAGGTGTAAAGAATTACATGCTCTCGGAATGAAATGATTTTATTTATCAACTTATTGATACAAAAACAGTGGTGTTAGTAAGTCACTCAACAGGAGCAAGACACACAACTATTTAATTCTGCGGAAGTAGAAAAAGAAGATCAAAATTTTTGTTGTTTTAAAATGAGAGAAAATTCCTCTATTTACAGACAACAAAGGGTAGTGTGAATAAATGTTTATTGTGCCTTATCAAAAAGGTTACAACTATTTGAAAAAGTTGCAATCCTTCGAAAAGTTCACAAGCTTTCATAAAAGTCAAAACTTTTCTTAAAGTCGCAACTTTTCATTAAAGTCCTAACATTTGAAAAAAGTCGCAACTCTTCATTAAAGTTATAACTTTTCATAAAAGTCACAACTCTTTATTAAAGTCGCAACTTTTCATAAAAAGTTACATTTTTTTTACGAAAGATAAAGGCTAATTTTGAAAATAAATAAATTTAAAATAAAATTTTTGCTTGTAATGACGCTACGTAAACAGGTTTAGGATTCTATTTTATATAAATATGATTGAAAAATTATATTACGTGTATAAAAATATTAATGGAGTGTATAGCCTAAAAGTTATTTTGAAACCATTAACTAGTGAGAATATATTCCACTTAAAGATTCATAACGTGCAAACACATTACCTACATTTTTTTCCCTTTGCTTTTCAGTATTCGCATTTACACTTGCACTTTGAAAATAAAGCGAAGTAGCAATTTTTTGTTGCCATGTTCCCTTATTTTCTTATTCTAAATTATACACTTTGTAATCAAAGCTATTAATTTTCTATTGCCAAGTGTAGCATTCTGTACATTGACTCATTATTTCATCTCTTTTAGTTTCTGTTCATTGCTTTCAAACAACTATTCATTTGTTGTGTAGCTAACCATGTCTGAATCACTAGGAGGAAAGAGGTTTCTTATTGGTTACGCTCTTTCACCTCAAAAGATCAACACCTTTATGAAAGATTCTCTGGTCATTCATGCCCGAGATCGAGGCGTTGATCTCATCCCTATCGATCTCGAAAAGCCATTGATTGAACAAGGTCCCTTTGACTGCGTCATTCACAAGCTATATGATCCAGAGTGGAGGAAACAGCTCGAAGAATTCTCCATCCAGAGCCCGACTACACTCATAATTGACCCTGTAAATGCCGTCGAGAAGCTCCAGAATCGAGTCTCTATGCTACAATTCGTCAACGAATTGAAAATCGAGAATCTCGAAACTCCTTTGCAGGTTTTTAATTCTCCAAACAAAAATATAAAAACTCAATTGCTTATATCTTATTGTTTACTGTGAACTCAATTGAACCTCCTTTGTTATACGCAAATCCACTTTTGAGAGTTGGAAAAGTGATAGTATGCTGATTCTACTGGATTTTAGAACATGACAGTTTACAAAGTTCATTTTTCTTAATACAAATACAAAATTTGGGTCAAAATTTTACCTATTTGTAACTTGTACGAGTGTGAATTGATAGATCAGAGATTCGTATCGATACCTCTAGATTGTAATCTTCAATAATTGGTTTTGCAGGTTTTCATATCGGAAGATGCATCGGAATCTCTGCAGGACACTATGACTCGTGAGGGTTTGAAGTTTCCCCTAATTGCCAAGCCATTGATAGCAGATGGCGCTGCAAATTCACACCAAATGTCTTTAATCCTAAACCAAAACGGTTTAACAAAATTGAACCCGCCAATTGTGCTACAAGAATTCGTGAACCACGGTGGAGTCATTTTCAAAGTTTATGTAGCAGGAGATCACGTGAAGTGCGTGAAAAGAAAGTCATTGGCTGATATCTCTGAAGAAAAACTGAACACTAGCACCTCAGAGACTTATCAGGTATCTAACTTTTCTGCTCAAAACAAGAGCGATCACGAGAATTTTGCAGAGCTCATCGAGGCGGCAGAAATGCCGCCTTTGAGCTTTGTAAACAAAGTGGCTAATCGGATGAGGGATGCTCTGAAGCTGCATCTATTTAACTTTGATATGTTAAGGGACAGTAGAATTCGAACTCGATATCTTGTAATCGATGTCAATTACTTCCCTGGTTATGCTAAAATGCCCGAATTCGAGACTGTGCTGACTGATTTCTTCATTGATATTGCACACCAAAAGCGAAGCAGAGAGAGTGGTAACTCGAACCAGATGGAGAATAAGAACAAGGAGGCGAATTCGAACAGAAACAATTTATAACTAGGCTGATTATGATTTGTTTTTGAACAAATCGGAGTGACAAATGACTGAATTGATTTTAACCATTAGACTTTTACTATTTTAATTTTCATGCATGTAATGGTGTAGGTTGATTATGGACTGGTACTGGGCTCGTAGTTGGTAAAGATGAGTGACATTTTCGTTTGGCATAAATATGATCTTCAACTTAATTTTTGCGGATAGTTATGCTTTCCAACTTTAGACATGCATAAGTAGACACTTTAAATTTGTATAAAATTAAATAAGTTACATGATATTTTCCATGTAGGACAGACGCCACATAAGACATAAAATTTCATGTCGGGTGTCATGTAGAATGAATGTGTCTATTTGTTCAATCTTATATAAGTTTAAGTGTATACTCGTGTACATTCAAAACTAAAACTCATAGTTATCAATTGACGTCAAGTTAAAAATCATGTTTTTGTATTATCCCTTTTCGTTTTGTTATTTATTACACAAATAGACTGGTCACTTTTTTGTAATAAAGGCAAAAGTTAGTGCTTGTTAGTGAAAACCTTTACGAAATGCTATTTTGTTATTTGTTATAAAAATATTACATGGGTAAGCTTCAATTGATATGTCCTGGAATTCATCAATTATTGTTCATTGATTAGCTGATTAACTAGTAAGCTTCCATTAAAATGTCCTAAAATTTATTAACTAGTGTTTTCTGGTTAACTGATTAATGAGTAAGCTTCCATTGAAATGCCACAAAAATTTATCAGTTACTACTTCTTAGTGCACAATTTATTCTGATTCAGTTCATTTATGCTTTTTATTGCGATACCCTAATTAACTCGAGTCTAAAGCCTAAAGGGTATAAAATATTAATAAAAATTTTAAAACGATATATAAAATTTTATATTAATCAAAATGGCAAAATCGCAGGAACAACAGCGATTTCCTCAGCTGGAAAAAGCAAAACCGCTACTACTGCAGCGATTTTGCAAATAATAGTGGATTGCGGACAATTTTGATCAATGTAATGAATTATAAATTATTTAATTGTAACAAGTAGATAGTAAAAAATAAAATTATTATGATGAACAAAAAAAAATAAAAATTCAAGCACGTAATAAAAAAATAGAATCGCAAAAAAATACTAACCTGATATGGAGATTTGAGATGTCGAAATAAATGAATAAGAAAGGAAAGAAAATTGAACAAATTCACAAGTTAGAAATATACATGATTTAAGGAGTCAAACCTATTTTTATTTAACTATAACTCTAATTGATATTGGAAATTTTGAGTTTTGTATTACTTCTAAAAAAAATTAGTTAGATTTTGAATGAATTTAAGTGGGTGAGTAGGGTTTTAATGAAGCGACCTGTTGTTTTGATTTTAAAACAAAAAATCAATAATTTTAAGAAAAGAAAAAATTAAAAAGTGAATAAAAATTAGAGAAAAAGAAAATGTACCACTTCAAAATTGAACCCGCAACGCCGCCCAGAGAATGTGGCGCGTCTACCAATTGTGTCAGCCGCGTTATATTACAAGAGTGTCTTGTATATTCTTTTGTCTTGTTTTATTTGTTAGTTCTTTTTATATAGGTATATTCGGTAAAAGAAAAATTGACGAAGTCGTGTCACGTGACACATTTTGGATGTGATTAAATTTGCTCCTGATCCATACAATTCATCATTTGCTTATAAGATTGTATCAGGTGACTCTTAAATTGTGCTTAGGTGTTAAGGTTAATTCTTTAATGTGTGAATGAATTAATGTCTTAAGAATCCCCTAGCACAAAGTTGAGTTTGAAAGTTTCCTTATTGATTAAGTTTTTGTGTAAGATTCCTCTTAGGTCAACTTCAAATAACTATATCTCTTAGAGTATGAAAATTTACATAGTCCTTAGCCTATCAAATTGAAAGTATTAGAATCTTCTTTCCAACACCACTAATTTTTCATCATTCCAAGTTCAAAGTAAATAGTTATGATAATTTTATTAAGGGAAAATTATATATAATGACAAACTAATAAATTAAATTAAATGTTAACTACACTTTAATTTAATTGTACCTTGTAACAAACTGTTTGTCAGTCACCTCTCTCGCTCGCTCCCTCTCACTTTTATGCAAACACACGTGTATAAAATGAGTTTCTGTTTGTATAAAGCGAGAAAAAATTGTATATATTCATATATTTTTGTTCCCCTTTCTCCCCTCTCCCAGATCTCGCTCGCCACTCTCCCAGATCTCGCTCGCAGCCCTCCCCTTTATCGCTTATACAAACAGAAACGAAATGTATAAATTGTGTTTCTGTTTGTATAAAGTGAGAGAAAATTGTATATACACTCGCAAATACATATATCTTTGTCCTATACCTTTACGATTATACAATACAAATATTCCTCTGCCCAATTTTCTTTTGTCTCTCTCTTTCTCGTATTATACATACACAAATTATACAATTAATTTGATTACAACTGCTTTCTTTTGTATATGTATAGCGAATTATACAATTGGTTTCTTTGTATATGTATAACAAATTATACATCTTTATGTTTGCTATGGAGCAATTATTCAAACTTTGTTATAGTATACAAATATGAATTTTGTGTTTGTTATATGTGAAAGTTTGCTTTTATTAACCTGATACGGTGCAGTGACGATTTAACCTACGGGTAAAAAAATACTAAAAGGGGTCCTTTTTATATTTTTACCCTAAGAAAACCTTCAACAAATTTATTGACTAATAAAAAGATTTAGAACAATCAGATTTCTATCTCTTAATCCTCAATTCTCTTCTCTCTCGATTCCAAGTCAAAATCCTAAAGAAAAATCAAAGCATAAAACTTTTATTCAAGATTCTCCTTCAAGGTACTTATCTAAGGATTTACAAGATAATTCCTCAAAGTTGGATGACCTTTTGAGATATTTACTCGAGTTTAAAAAATGCACGGATTAGTCATTTCTTTTAACATCAATAGTATAGACAAATCAAACTTTTAACGAATGACATAAGTAAACCTTTTCTAAAAGTTCGATGGCAAATAAGTTGGAGTGTATTTGTCAGCTAATGCAAAATTTAAATAATTTGGGCACGCAGAGTCAACCGATTTCACATTGCAACTCTGCTAATGACAAGAATAAAATACAAGATGATTCTTTTGCTAACAATAAGGGAAAGAATCAACCAAAAATGCAATGATGAACAAACTTGAGCAATTTCTTGAGGGTATTAGAACAAACAAAGTTAAAATTGATTGTGAGAATGCTTAACATCTGAGCAACTTTTCTAGTCCCGTCAATTCATCTCAATTCTCGACACATATTATTAAATTTTTTGGGTGACTTTTCAAAAGAATTTACAAATCAACAAGTAAATCACAAGCACAGAAGATGAAGAACATCAGAAATGGTTTGTTCTTCTAGGTACAAGTAAAACACACTGTTAAAAACGACGCGATAGAAGATTAAATAACATTTCTTTCCAAACGTTTGTATCCATTTCCAATGTCAACTAAAATGCAGAAGCTAGTAGAGGATTAAACGAATTGAGACAGAGCACCCTCGGTGGGCATCCTCTTGTTATGTTTTGTTGGAAGAAGGGAGCCAGACTCCTTGCATTTGGACCACTTGGAAGGCTTTCTGTCTTCTTTCCTCCAAAGCTTGGCAGCTACCATCCTGTATCCACTCTTTGCTCCAGTAACTATAAGCTTAATGAGCTCTCTGAAATTCAAAAGGACAATTCTCATATAGTTAAGTAACATCCATTAGAAAAGTAGCAGGGATTGAGTTGTAACTGTTGTTGTCGTGATGTCTGAAAAGAAAATCCTAGACTGCAACCTTCAAACTTTCATTTGTTTCAATTGAAAGACAGACTCAAGCTAACTTCATAGTTGAAGGAAAACATGCAAAAGTAAATTAGCGCTTGCAACTGCTTTTACCCCACACAGGAATCTGTCACCGACTATAAGGTAAAAGTGATTCAGCAATACAGACATGACTACTACTATCGTGTTATGGAACATGGAACAAATAATCATTAGGTCATCACTAGCTCAGAAATACAGGAGGCAACAATGCTTCCATAGAACATTTCTTATGATGATTTCATCTTCGAAGCGAGAAAAACAATGGATTTTTCTTCGCAACACTTCAGCATATTCCAGTTCTCATTTTTTCACCCTTCCCAAGAAACTTGGCAACTATATACTGTTGCTTCTCCTCCCAAAGATATATTGGATAGGAGCCTCCTAAAGGATCATTTCAAATAGATTATGTGATATTGGATTTACTCTTCGGTTAAAATGAACCTGAATTAGATTCTATTCCTCTCTTTATCCTCAAAATTCCCCACCTGAACTATTCTTAATACCACCAAGCTTAAAAATAATAATAATACCACCAAGCTTTTTCGAATCAATTTTGTTCTTTCTTATTTGGAGTTCAAGTATGTGAGAATCCAGCACTACAATGTGATGGCAATCTCAGGCTACCACTTTGAGAAGAGGGCAGGAGGCCATCTTCATCCCTACAACCTCATAACTCACACTTCTCCGTGTTACACATGTTTAATGCTCTATTAGTCCAAGTACTAGACACTAAGGGGTCGTTTGTCAGAGTGCATTATAAAAATGCACTACTTTTGTGTATTACTAGTACCTTGTTTGGTACATTTTTCAACCTATGTATAACTACTCTCTATTAGGTATTATGCTATGTATAACTAAAACCTAGCTAACCACGGTATTAGTAATGAACGGGTTAAATGCATGCATCAACACGGATAAAGACACAATTGCCTCTCGAATCCCTTTCCATCATCTTTGTGGAAGGTATTTTTGTGAATATTATTTTAAAAATAAATTATGCAATGCATGTTATTTTTAATATACCAAATCAAACAATGCATAAGAAATAATCTTCGCATTACTAATGTCATTATTAGTACACTCTACTCAACACTATTCTTATACACCCTACCAAACGACTCCTAAATGCATCAAGCCAACTGCCCATCACAAATACATGTATTTCTGTTCTTTCTAACTGAAACTGAATCAACCAAGACAAAACAGTGCCACAGAAAAGGAAAGGTAAAGCTAATTAAGTTCTACCAGGATTTCCCAATTTTTCCAAGTTTAAAATCAGAAAGCATCCATAAAGCATGTTGAACTCTCAATATAGAATTGGACAACCTGAGAAATATAGAGGCCCAAGAGTTCGCAACAGCAGATTTGCTCAATGGCCTCTCTAACAAATCCTCAAGCTGAAAACTGTGAATAGCAGATCAGCTTCTCAAGGGTGCTTTATGTATTTTACTCCAAAAGAATGACAGTGTACTTTTACTAATAACACTCTTTTGAACCGTTAAGGACATGAAATTGAAAAATGACGGCTCTACCAGGATGATATTCCCGAATGACAATTTAATCATTCATATTGGTCAATAATGAAAGAGGAAATTTTCGTCATGTGAGTTCAGAGAAAGGGAAGTTTGCACTTACAAGGGTGAGCAAGGAGAGCGACCACCATTCACATAGTAGATGAACAAGTACGCATCGTAATGCTGACCATTAATAAAATAAAAGGCAGACAGCCTCCTCACACATTGAAATGACATTTTCTTGTACAAGTATATGGCAGGGTTATTATATGAGATCACATGTAGGTAAACTGCTCGACAAGTTGGGATGTTAGAGGCATATTTTATGACTTCGCGAATGAGAGAACTGGCTGAAAATCCAAAAGTGCAGAACATTTAGTAAGTCATACAATGAAAGATAGAAGTAGAACTAAGAGAGTGTATAAGAAAAGAAAGCCTCACCTATTCCAAGATTTCTATAAGAGTCTGCAACCCCCAGAGTCAAGATGTAAATAAGTGTTTGCTCTGATCTAGATGAGTCATACCTCAGAAATTCTTCTATCTGTAGGTATATATGTTATTCAAAATTAATAAATTTTTGCAGGATAAATTCTAAGAGTAAAAAGGCAGAAATGCTCACGTCACTGTCTTTTGCTAGAACAGTCCTGGCAGTCACAAATCCAATAAGTTCGTCGCTCTGCTCATTGGGTCGATTACGATCAACAGCTCCCCATGACACAATGTCTCGTCCATTAACAACATTTTGGAAGAACTCAGACTCATATCTAAATATCCCAAAAGAAAAAAAAGTTATTAACAAGATTAGATGTGTGTTTTAAAAACCAAAGGTTTTGGTAAAGGAGCACACTCCGATTTGAAAGTTCAACACAATATCTAATAACTGAATGACCCAAACATAAAATAAATAATCTGACCTGATTGGGAACAGATCCCCATGAATTTTTTCAAGTACTTCTAAATCAGAGGTTCGTATTGGCCTATATTGTATGAGTGGATTGTGAGAGAGTTTGAGGTTCAGCATCGCACAATCTAGTATCAATCCCCAGCAAACAATTGGTGTATCTGTAAAGCTCGTCTGAGAAGTGTTCTCTCCATCTATACATCATCAACCACAATGGCCATTTAATCTCTACAAGTAAAAGTTGATTTCTTTCTCTTCATCAATTTCTTTATACACGTGAGGTAGAATAAAACCTAAGCTTCACAAGAAAGTCACCCAAAGCCGTCCAGTAACAAGCCCTCCTGGTAATAGGAGCTCCAGCAGCTTTCACCACGCCAAATATGTACTACATAAAACAAAAAGGACGCAAGTCTGAATAAGTTCACAAATATACACATTAGGTTTTTTCTTGAGTAAAAGAGCTCTTATCCAAGTCTCAAGTATCTAAAAATTCAGAACTTGATTTTAGGCTATCAAATACAAGACTCTTCTGTATGCTAAAAACTTGGCTCTACTCGAATGATGAAAGATCCCATCATACTTCATGGTTTGTTTTCAGAGTTGGAGGTTAACATACAATAGATGGCAATAAAAAAACTAGGAACTCCGCTCAGTATTTGACAACCTTCAGAATATACATTTTGGGTTGAACCAAATTAGCTCTCTACTTCAAGTTCGAAAAAGGAAAAGGAAACACACTAATGTGAATCAAGAGCTTTCTCATGGAATTAGTAGAGATGCGTGGAAGCTCGCCTACACACAACACCAAAGTTATCAGACATAAAAAAGACAAGAACTTACTAAATCCTGCACGATTACCAAGTAAATTTCGAGTACCCAAATTCTAATGTATCAGAAATTAATGGTGTAGAGCCCTATAGCAGCCATCCACAACTTCTATGAAGTTCCACCTACAACTAAACTTCGTCCACAACTTCTATGAAGTTCCACCTACAACTAAACTTAGCTAAAATTTTCAACCAGAAACAAAAAATTGAAGGAATACCCAATTGAACTTGAGGAAAATCAATCACCCCAACAACAACAACAGTGTCACTGATCAAAACCAAACCAACAAAAGGGGTATGAAAAATGAAATCGAACTTCATGATCTCTATGCCGAAAATTGTTAGATCAGCAGCAAACAATTAATTACCTGAGATGTAGCAGTTGAATTTGAGTTTTGGATGAAGCAAGAAAGAGGTATAAGTATAAATAATGATAAAGAATTGGAAAAAAATCAGCGATTCCTTTCCGTTACGTCGGAGATAAGAATCCTTCAACTCAAAATGAAGAAGGAATCCGATTCTCTTTCAATTTTCTTCCCGTCGACGACTCAGCGATACAACTTTGCCGGTGCATCCAAATATCTCAGTAGCCCCAATTAACTAAGATTTTGCAGATCCATTATTATTTTTTATTTAAATTATATGGGATAATTTTAAAAATAAAATAAAAATAAAATATTGGTGATAGTAATTTGTTTTGATGACAAGAGATACTTCCTCCGTTTTAATAAAATATCCGTATTTCTTTTTTAGTTTTCTTTTAAAAATATTTTTTTTGACAATATTTTAACTTTAATTTTTCACATAGTGTATTTAAAACCTAATTTAAAATTATAATTAAAAATTATTTTTTATTTTTTTAAATTCTATTCTAAGTTAAACTAGGTCCTTTTTTTTTTTTAAATGGAGGGAGTAAAAAATTTAAGAGGATAAAAAAGAAGAAAGAAATTTGGAATAGCCTTACTTTTTTGAGGAAACAACAATATTTAGCTTTTTCAAAAAAAAAAAAAGATTTACACCTTCTAGGATGTTCAGAAATTGAATAAAAATTGATTCAAATTAAAAGATTGGATCAGATTAAATTTGAGTTTATGAATTTTAAAATCGATAATAATTGATTTAATATTAGTTTTATTCAAAAAAAAATCACTTAACAGATTAATATACGTATTTATTTGTAATTGTATATACATAATATATCATTTTTATGAATAACTTTTTTTGCGTAAAAGTTGTTGTGTTTTGTTTGTGCAATAATTAATATAGGTAGTTTATGGATTATTAAGTATATTTATGTTGTTTAATACATTGAAGTAGCTAATAACATAACGAAGAAGTTCAACATAATTGAGTTATGGTATAAGAATTATAAGATACAAAAGAACATGGAGATTATTCATTTTCTTTCAAATGATTAATTGTTATTTTTTTCCTCTCGTTTGAATGAATCGTTTCTTTTATTTTTGTATATGATTAACAATCAAATAATGAATCAAATAGAATTGAAATTGATAAATTGAATCATTTCTTTTATTTTTGTATGTTTATATTGTTTAATACATTGAATTGAATTAGTTAGTGTACTTTGCTCCCGTTAAGTGATTCACTAATACTATTGTTTTTTATATCAGTACACAGATAGTAAAATCGCCCTATCTTGGAAGGATATATTCCTTTGATCCGAGGTACTTGAGGAAAATAGTTTTTATAAGAATACGCCATGCATTCAACGGACTTTCGATACCGTTTCTGTTAATTTTACAAATTATGTTTTCACGCCCTGCACTATTTAATAGAGTTTTTTTTAAAGGTATATTTGTGCCCACGCTGATATTAAAAAAAATTACATAATTATAAATAGTAATATATTCACATGAACGAATATATACCTTTAAAACCATGTATGGCACAGTCTAGCAAATAAGATATATTTTCCAATATGTCGTGACAATAACAAAGGAGTTTTCTATTGTTTGCCAAAACACAGACATTACTCTTTTAATTACTCAAGCACCAATTGTTTCAACTTAGTCCAACCAACATCCAACATTTGGATTCAACCTCTTCCTCATTATTCAAGTAAAAACCACATTGTTAGTCTCAATTTATATGATCATTAGAATATCTCGAGAGTTAAACATACATGGTTGATAACTGGTGTAGTTTGGTGCTGTGGGTTCTCATCTCCATATGGATCAGCAGCACACAAATGTTATGTACAATTCAAATTCTATGTGATCTCACACGAAAGTACCACTCAAGAATCGATGGTTTACTACAGCTTCCGCGATTGGCCTCCCACGGTAGTCACGATTTAGCATTGCCTGCATAGTTTGAAGTAATGCTATGAAGGAACTTAAAGCACTCTGCCTCATAGTCACGATGCTTCAAGCAGTTGCAGACTCAAAAAAGTAGAACGGAAAAAGAAAATATTGGTTGCAGTAGTTGAGAATGTTCAACCTGTAGTAACTCCCAGCCAGCACCATCTCCTAGATCAAGAAACTTGACAGCTTCTAGCAGGCGATCATCAGCAGAACAATATCTGACAAATATAAGAATGAAGAGTCTTGATAAGAACTGATGATGTATGTGTGTTTAGTTGACTCGAGAAGGTGGGAAATGTATAATGACAAAACAAAGTCAAATAAAAGAATCTCTCAACTGGAATCGAACCTAAATAGGAGTTATACTTAAGGGGCTACTACCAAAATTCAATAAACCACAGTAACGTCTTTTTGCACTTCACTGTCATCTCTCTCGCAAACGGGTGGATTTAGGGTGGACGGGTGCCTTCCAGACACTACATCTCTACAACTCCTAGCTATGGACTTAACTTTGTCGGCCAATAAAAACGTGGTAATCCACATAAACATTGTATGACCTTAAGCCTGTCCAACTTCTGGTCATTTTAGTTTTTTTTCAAATCATGCATTCAAAGTGAGGTCTCTTACTCCCTTGCAGCTTGAAGATCAAGTTGAAAAGTATTTTCCAGGAGCCTCTGCAATGAGATGACAGAGGATAATAATTAGCTCCAACCCAAATAAGATCAGAAGATAAAACATTTACATAATTGTACAGGTCACAAACCCGCAATGATATGCTGTCCATGACTCCTGCTTCACAAAATGGAACAAAGGCTAAATAAGCAAAAAGCAGTCCAGCTTCATATCTGCAAATAACACAAGAATTGATATGAGAAACCTAAAACTTTTAACCCAAGGAAAAGCTATTGTACACGTTGAATGTACATATCATCTGCTATTCCAAAAGCTCTTCTTTCCAAAGGACTAGACGCTCCAGCTACAGATGCCCGTCTCCAAAGTCCTTCTGACAAGATATTAGGACGATCTTCAAGTTGAGAATACCTATAAAGCCAAATGGTTATAACATGCCAATTTTGATAGTCATATAGCTAGCTTCTTATTTTTTTTACTTTCAACACCTTCATTGCCCAAATTATCTGAGAAGAAAAGTTGGCATATGGTAGTCATAAGGGAAACAAGTAATAAAATCAATTAAACTATAGTTGTGTTTCCGTAAAATTGCTCGTCTCTAGTGACCTTGGAAGATACTCTCCTTAAAGAAGTAGCCAGAAACACCTCAAAAGGAATAACAAAAATTTAAACACAGATGAGAAGTAGTTATCAACTACTTTGCATATACTTCCCATATCAACCAATCATTGTCAAGCTAAATAGCGTTACAGTCAACTAAAAGGAAAAAAATGAATATTCAGCTTTTCCAATATTTTAAAAGTAATCTTTAGGTCATCCAAAATCAATAGGGAGGAAAGTGGGGGATCACATGCAGCTTTCAAGATATACATTAGTTATTGTTTGTTTCCTCATGATGCTAGTATTGTCGGTGTGCAAGCTATGTAATGAGGATACCTTACGTCAACAGAAAAGGCGAGATCCCGGAGCCGAGGAATTAGATATGCAGCATCTTTCTCAACAACTGTACTGGTATTTTGCAACAAAATCATGATTCAGATAGAGGTATTAATGTTTAAGGAACAACCCTCCACCGTAGCCCCAAAAAACAGAAGAACCAAATGAAAGGAAAAAAGGGGAAGTGGTGGAGGAAACCTACTTTAGGACAACAGATGCAGGACCAAGACTTTGGTGTAATCTGTCATTGTCATGCATATAAGACAGACCTCTCATAGTGCCGTGAAGTAGCCTAACAACGAAATACCTTCTGCGTTTTATGGTCAGATCCAGCTCAAACGGGTTCCACAATCTTTGTTCTCCCCCACCAATCATTTTTGACATATTTTCACTAGTAATTTTAGCATAATCTGCAGCACTATATTTTCCAATATCCCTAAAAGCAAGCCACTAAAAGAGCAAAAGAATCCAGGATGTCATCAGAAACATATGTCAAAAGCAAGAAATTCACATCAGATCTGTTTACAACTGACAGAAAACAGAAACATACCTGCTCCCCTGTTTTTGTTTCAAATCCTCCTAGAAGTGCTTGAATATGTGGGCAGATATCTTTGGGGTTGCTCTGTGAAAATTCAAAAAGAAAAGATTCTTATTTGAGGTATTGAACCAACAGTTATCCAAGAAGGATAACTCCATAAATGCTACAGATTCAACCAAAGAATTATTATATTACTTGAAGGGAAGCATGAGCATTCAGCTCATTCGCAGCCATCATGTCAGCCTCAGTTCCACCAACTTGTTGTCCAGGATATACCTGCATCATATAGCACTTCTGATCATGTAAAAGTTCTATGGGAGAGAGGGAAAGACGATAAAGTGGCTGCTGAAGAAGCTTAGGAGGAAGCTAACATCAAAAATACAGGCTTTGAATTAAACTCTTTTGTGTGTCTGTATACTCATATTTTCCTCAAGATCCTACATGTTAAATTCTTAGATGCCAAAAGCATTGCAATGACCGATGAGCATACTTAGAAAGGTAGAACTCAATTCCCATTCTTTTCTTTGAAAAGACTGTAAGGAGTAAGATATGTCAAAGAGTATGAATGCGGGAGAAGATGAATCTCACTAATAGGGAAGTCGAACAAGGTTAAGCAAGCAAGGTTAAGCAAGGATCAACAAGAGTTCCCATAAACATTCGACAGTGGGATAGATTCCCAAGTAACAACGTTCACTTGTATATATATGTTATCCTACTAGGTATAGTAGCATGAGCACTGTTACAAGAAGTAGAAGCAAAGCAGTAATGACAAAATAACCTGAAAATTTATGTCACCGAATCATCACTTGAAAGCAAGTAATCTCAGCTATGCAATGGTTATCAAGCTAAAGAAAGAGTTCCAAGTTCAAGACAGACTACAAAATAACAGCATGGAAAGAACGGCAATGGAAATCACCTTAAAAATAACCCGAGTTCCTCTAAGTGGACCTTGGGCCACTCTTCCTTCATAAAGCCTGCAAAAGAACTGCGGATGATAATATCAGCAGAAAGAATAATGGTAACAACAAACCACTATTAACTACATCATCCAAATTCAACAGTTTAGTAAGCACATCATCCCAAAAAGGAATTTGCACCTGATCTTGACACTTCCTTCTCCAATATCTTGTACTTTAAAGTTCCCTATATCTTCTGATACTGCATAATCCATCGCCATTCCGGATTGAAGCCCCGAGTAACTATTAAAAACAAAGCCAAATTAAGAAAATTAAATGGTATGAATTCTAAAAAAGAAAAAGCATCATGAATAGACACAAAGAATTAGAAAGGAAGTGAATGTTACATCTACTAAGTACTATCAACAGTAAGGTGTCAAGTTTAAATTGTAATCTTGTAACTGAAAAATCCTGAGGTGGTGTTCTATACAGCATACGCTGTTTGGGTTATTGTTACACCTTTGCTTCATCATGTATTATGTTGCATTATATCGTATGTATCGTACACACTTGTTTTAATGAATACAACATTTTCAATAGATTGTAACGTTTTGACATTACATAATGTCTCACATCAATAAATTGAAGATAGACCTACGCGAAAATTAAGTTAAGGTATGAAGTAAAGAGCTATTGTTCAGATATGATAAAAGATAAAATAAGATTATTATATAACAAATAAAGAAAAAAATGAGAAAAAAATAAATAAAGTAACACACCATCACAATAAATCTTTCGTTTCGCCATTAACTAAGTATCAACAACTATGAATTTAAGGATGCATAGATCAAAATAAATATTGTTTTAAATTAACAACACAATATAATACAATAGTAACAACTAATAATCCAAACAAGTAAATCAAACTTTGTGCTAAAATTTTTTACTCTATCAATTATTATAGACAAAAATATAGTTCGAGTTGGGGTGCCTCTCCACCCACTGACCTTGTGACGTTCATGAAGCCATAGCTACCGATAAGCCTCCCAACTTCGAACGAATCGGAATCCGTAATCAAACTAGCAACACACAATCCAACAAAAGCTTGGCGAGGTCTAATTGTCCTATTTATATTCGAATTCAGATTCAGCCTCAAACCAATTCCACAAAATGATGATGAAGAAGACCTAGCAGCGAACGAACTTCCACATTTAGAGAGGCAATCTGCTACAGCTCCTCCGACCACCATCGTCTCTGTGAGGTCTAATTGAGCTTCGTTACTGCCCCTACAATGGCGTCAATCAATGGATAATGTACTACTGGTACTATGGTAACACGAATGTGAAAAAATTAAAAAGATAAAAGGACTTTACTGTATTAAATATACTACAATTTTTTTGAATGGCCTAACTCTAACCTCCTAAAATTGAAATTAAGTTTCACTTAAATATCGTTTATTTTAGACATTTTAAATAATATTTTATTACGTTATTTTGATATTTTTTTTATAATCAGCAAAAATATTTAATATATATGTGATACACTCATAAATAATGTTTGTAAAATGTTCAATTAAATAACGATATTTGTATGCTATAGCAAACTTTGCATAATTACGCTATATAGCAACTGTATAATTTGTTATACATATACAATTGTATAATTCGCTGGCATAAATTGTATAATTCACTGGTCTAAATTGTATAATTCGCTGGCCTATTTCGCTGCAATTGTATAATTTTTTTGCATACAGTTGAATCGAATTAAAATGTATGTATATTGCATAATTATAAGTGTATAGCAAGAAGATATATGTTTTTCTCGCTTTATACAAAAACAGAAACACAATATATACACTTTTGTTGTATAAAGCTAGAGAAAATTGTATTTCACTGCAATTGTATAATTCGCAATTGTATAATTCTTGGCCTTTTTCTCTGTAATATTTGAAGTAAAATGTTTATAAATTGTATAATTAAGTGTATAACACGAAGATATACATTTTTGCATGTGTATATACAATTTTCTCTCGCTTTATACAAAACAGAAACAGAATTATACACTTCTGTGTATAAAGCGAGAGAGACGAGCGAGAATGGAAAGTGGTGAGCGAGATTTTTGGGAGAGAGACGCTGGCAAATTTTAGCTAATGTTTGCTATGGAGCACAATTAAATCAAACCCTAGCTATTCCATTTAATTTAGATTATTAATTTGCTATTATGTACAATTTTTCCTACAATAAATTAATGACACGTGTATTTCTGCCCACATAATTACACAAAAAAAATATTTAAGTAATTAAAAAATTATTTCTGCAGTCATCTCATTGTCTTCTCTAAAATAACAATTTTCTTCGTTTCAAAATAAATGACCTAGTTTGATTTGGAATGGAGTTAAAAAAAATAAAGAAGATTTTTTAATTTTGTGATTCTAAATTAAAGTTATGTGAAATATACCAAAATATTCTTTAATCTTGTGGTCTTAAACATGTCACGTGGAAAGTTATAGTTAAATTGTTATAAAAAAAAGAATCATTTTTTAAAAACAAATCAAAAAAAAATAGTATCATTCTTTTTAAAACGAAAGGAGTATTTTGTAAAAATGCACCTTGTTCATAAAGTATAAAATTTTTAAATTAAAAATCCTAAATCTTTAAATTTGAACTCTTACAAAAAAAAAAATATTCAATTTGAAATTCTTACCAAAAATCACTGCTTACAAAACGATACATTTATTACAGAAGAATAAAGCTAAATCCTGGATTCAACCTCTTCTTAATAGATAACAAAACAGTGAAATTGAATCAAAATTAAATAAAAAATAATAATAAAGCATTTATAGTGAAGCAGAGTTTGAACAATATTAAATTCCTCCAAAAGAGAATTTCATGACTATTTCAATATTTAAATCTCGAAATAGATTTTTTTAAAAAAATAATTAAATATTGATTAAATAAGTTTTTTACGTGTAATAAACGAGTGTATACACTCTATGTGATACGTACGCAATAAGTGTCAAAATAACACACTGAAATCTTATTTGATATGTCTTAAATGAACAAAGTCTAGTTAAAGTGTCTAATTGAAAACTCATGCCAATTTTAGAAGGCCACTGATGGATTAAGTCATTTTAAATATATACACAAATATATATATATATATATATATATATATCATATGTGATATGTGATAGATATAATACAAATAGACTATCACGTAAAATATAAAATTGTCAAGTAAAATAAATGGATATATTTATTCAATTTTATATAAATTTAATATACACATTCAAAACAAAAAGTCAAGATATCAGTCAACTAAATTAAAGAACAAAATTGTTATACTCTCTCTCTCACAATAGTTGTACACTATTCACTTTGATACACTCCTAAAAAACTTAATAGAAAAATAATTTTATTATATCTTTCTTTAAATATAGTAAATATAATATATTGAAAAATATAATAGAGAAATGATTAAGTTAAATTATGAGCTAAATATAAAATTATTTATAAATTTCATAAAGTAAATAAAATGTTATTAAATATTTATTTTTAATATAATAGACAAGTATTATTTAACGAAAGAAATATTATTCTAATAGAAATTAAAAACAGTCGATGATTGATAAGAAGAGTAATAAGGAAGTCCATCCAAGAAAGTTTTGATATTCCATAAATTTGAAATTTAAAGTTAAAGAATTGGTAAAACTCACTCGCATTGAATGCTTCAACACTTTATGAAATTGATGCAATATTTCAACCCAAATTTACCACAAGGAAAAAAAGTATGGAAAATGAAACTACTATTCACTTTTCAATACAGAGAGTAAATAGTAGGTAGTTCTTCAAATTCGAAGAACTATTAGTCCCACTCTATTTTACTTTTTTAATATTTTATTATTATTTTTCAATTAACACAATTTTTTACACAGTTTCATTAATTAAATATCTAATATTCATAAGCCATTTTAAATGTAATATAACATTTTAAAAATAGATTATTTAATATATAGTACTTTAATTTCATATTAATATATTTTGTTATGATTTTCATCAATAATAAAATTTTATTTTATTACTAATATTCATTATAAAGAATACATAAAATTAAATGATATATGAAAAATTTAATTTAAATACAAGATAATAATACAATACATAACATAGTAATTTAATACAAATAAAATATAATAATAACATCATAATTAATTCATGATGAAACAAAAATGATGTCAAAAAGACGTTGAACGAGAATTCGGGGTTTTGCAATTATTGCAAGTCCATCACATTTTCGGAGAAAGAAAGTGCATATATTATATTGCACAACGTGATAATTACGGATGAACGTGATCTTATGCACCAATTCAAGATGTCGTAGAGGCTCCAAGTCCAACAATAAAAATGGTGTTAGATTAAAATCTCCGGTTTGAACAATTTTTAGTTAGACATAATAAAATTAACACCAAAATTATTATTTTAAACTCCGTAATGCATTATAGAGCATTTATGAAAGCAATATAATAATTTCAAAAAATTGAGTGATTATGTAATGTTTATGTTATCGTATTTCAATTTTATTTAAGTTTGTTTATTAATTTATATAATATTCTCATGCAATTTATGATATTTAAATTTTATGAATAAAATATAATAATTAAATAAAAAATTGAAAAAGAAATAAATTTTTGTATCACATGAGAATTATATAAAGTAATTATTGATAAAAAACAAATGATTTATATCATCAAATAAGAAAACAAAAATGAAATAGAAATAGTAATATAATATTGAAGAGAAAAAAAAAATCTTTTTAATAGTAAAATAGAGAATTGGATTGGAGTTGGTTGTGTGAAAAATAGAGCGGTAATTGGTACTGCAGTGACTAATGTGACAATTGATAATAGTGAATCGTTGAAGATTTTGATAGTAATGTGTTAATGGTAGTAATAAAATGTGATGGTAGAGGTGATTGATAGCAAAAATTGCTTATAATGGTGGTCATGTATGATAATAATGGCAAATGAATACAGTTACAGTGATGGATGCGGTAGATTTAATAACGTTGTCTAACACTAATTGTTAGTAACGGTGGTGATTGCATTGGTAATTACGATGACAAAGATGATTGACGATAATTGAGATAATTAACTATAACAATAATTTAGTAACAGTGACTGATAATGTGAATCGAGTGGCAATAAAAAATTATTCACATAAATTACTTTTTAATAAAGTTAAAATTTTAATAATTCAAACCTACTCAAATCAAATAAATATTTAAATTTTACTATAAACGAATGTACTCGAAATGCAAGTGAGTGTTTCTCAAACTCCGTGGGTGCAATAATTAAAATTATACAATATTTGGATGACTACGCAAATACTCACAACTAAATAGGCTATTTAAAACATTTTTCATAAACTTGAAGGACGAAAAATAAAATATGTAAAGAATATGCCTCGTTGGCGCAAATCTACCGCTTCAAGACCCTTCTACCGTGCTCCAGTTTTTCTATTTCCACCGCTTGGTGCCAGTCACTCAAGTCAGTCCCCACTTTTTTCTTCTTTCTCCTTCTACTAGTTGCTTCTGTCCGGATCTCGATACTTCCATTTTCCGCATAATTTTTTTTTTTTTTACTTTTCTCTGTATCTGTGTTTATCTGGAGCTTGTGAATCGCTGGATTGAACTGAGAAAGCTGTGCAATTCTGAAGTGGAAAATGGACGGAGTTCATGAGGCTACGGTGGCGGGGAATTTGACGTCACCGCCTTTTCTGAACAAGACGTATGATATGGTGGATGATCCATCGACGGATTCTGTTGTGTCATGGAGTAAGAGTAACAATAGCTTTGTTGTTTTGAATGTGCCGGAGTTTGCTAGAGATATTTTGCCCAAGTATTTCAAGCACAACAACTTCTCCAGCTTCGTCAGGCAGTTGAATACTTATGTTAGTACAATTTTGCTTATATTTAAACTCCTGATTTGCAGTTTTTTTTCCTCAACTAGTAAAATTTTGTGTTTCTGCAAAATCATTTTTTGGTTAAGAGTAGGCTTTTTTTTTTTTTAGGCTAAGCTTTTTTATAATTGAAAATGTTACAGTTCTACTATGCAGCGGTTATTCCTGCTATTTGGAATCAGAATATGCAAATTTTATGTGTGCATGAACTGATTATGAGTTGATTTAACATATATAATGTATGTAGAAAATTAGGGGTCCTCAACAGTTTGTGCAGTTGGTTATTTGACAATTTTCTGTAGGAATAGTAGAGATTGTTTAATTTGATAGGTTTATTTCAAGTGTTCTCTGGAAGTGATTTATCAAGGATAAAGGAAATTAGCAGTGCCAATTTTAGAGAAATAATTGCAAAGATGTTACATGTAATATTCTGATTTTAATCTCAATGATTTCAAATTGTGATGGGTCTTTTAGGGGAAACTTAGGATTGATTGAATTGGTTAAGGAGATTATAAACCTCACTATATGAAAATATTTCTGCAGAGAGATGAGGTAAAATTTATCCCATGATTTTACTCCTCCTCATCATTCCCTCTGCCCCCTTAGTTGTCTTCTTTATTTTGTTCCTGTGAAGTAGCTTAGTAAATGTACCAAAGGTAGTATCATGTAATAGGTAGGTAGATTAGTTTTAGATCAAATCACAGATTATTCTATGCTTTTGAGCCAAGGCATTTTGTCGCAAAATTTAGTAATGTTTTATTTATGTACATACCTAATCGCCAACATAGTTGATGGAATGTGATCCTGCAGTTGAGATGCTCAGGAGTTCCTTAGACCGTTGCTAGGAGATATTGCATAACATGGGTCTTTAGAGTCCAATTGAGTGGACTTCACTACTTTCCAGCCAGAGGTCAGGCTAGACAGTGGTGGAGAGCTTATGCAGAAGCAGGCCAGCAGGTTCACTTTCTCTCAATTGGGCACAATTTGGCTTCTCTTCCTCAGTTTATATTATGCACCAAACAACCAGGCAAAGTTGTTTATATTCATACGCCTATCAACCATCCATTTATAATTTTTGCAAGTAATAGAGCTTGTCAAGTTCTTTTTGAGTAATTGATGGATATAGGGATTTGTTTGTGACCAGAGAGTTTGTGTTTTTTCAGAGTGTAGTGCTGCCATTGTGATGTATTCTGCCTTTTTCTAATATGATATGGAGTCTCCTTGTACCTGCCGGGCAACTGTAATTCTTTTTATAGTTTGCTTTTCCCCTTCATCAATCAGGGTTTCAGGAAAGTTGATCCAGACCGCTGGGAATTTGCGAACGAGGGATTTCTTAGAGGCTACAAACACCTATTGAAGAGTATAAGCAGGCGAAAACCCTCTCAGTTGCAGGGCCATCAACAAACCACCTCCAAAGTACCAAATGCATCTGTTGCATCCTGTGTTGAAGTTGGAAAGTTTGGAATAGAGGAAGAAGTGGAAAGGCTTAAAAGAGATAAGGATGTCCTTATGCAGGAGCTGGTTAAGTTGAGACAGCAGCAGCAGGAGACGGATCACCAATTGGTGACTGTTGGGCAGCGCGTTCAATTAATGGAGAGCAGGCAACAACAAATGATGTCGTTCCTTGCCAAGGCCATGCAGAGCCCTGGCTTTGTAGCTCAACTAGTACATCAACAGAATGGCAATAACAGGCATATTACTGGGCTTAATAAGAAAAGGAGACTTCCTGAACAGGCTGAAGAAAATGTTGCGTGCAAGCCTGTCAATGCTTTGCAAGATGGACAGGTAGTCAGGTATCAACCTTCAATGACCGAAGCTGCAAAAGCGTTGCTGCAGCAGATTTTGAGAATAAATGCATCTGGGAGGCTGGACAACCGATTACACACAAATGGCGGCTGTTTGACTAATAATCCCCTCCCGCCTAACAATTCTCTAGGCAGTAGCGGTGCATCCAGTTGTATTTCCAGTGTTACCCTCTCCGAAGTACTGTCAACTTCTTCACAGCCTAATCTGATATCAGATTCTGGATTTCCATTCAACTCTTGTTCATCCATCATATCTGAGACCCAATCAACCACTACTGTGGTTCCTGGGGAGGCCAACATTCCCATATTACCTGAAGCTGATGCATTGAACTCTCAGGCAGTCCATGATTTGCCTGAATTTTCTCATACTCTTGGAGTAACTGACGTTAATATGCCTGAGACTGGAAATGTACCAGATATGGACACAACGAAATGTATTTTGGATGATTTAACAACGATTGTCTCTGATGAATTTTCGGCTAACACAGATGGGGATGTTTTGCTGGATGGTATGCCTAAGCTTCCAGCGATTAATGATATTTTCTGGGACCAGATTCTCTCTGCAACCCCTGCAAGCCCTCTCACTGGGGATACAGATGAGATTGGTTCCTTAGTCGTGGAAGAGGATCTCCTTGGAGTTCAGGAGAGTGATTGGGATAAATTAAAGCATATGCATAATCTTACTGAACAGATGGGGTTACTATCATCGGCTGCCCAAATTTGATGATTGCATGTATTTTTTTGAAAGCTTGCACTGACGCAGGTAAATCTTCGTCCTCCACTATGAGCTTATTGCTAGCCTATCAGATTACAGATCATGGAGAACTCCTGCTATTCAGGTTGTTTTTCCTCATCATTTGAATTTCCATACAAATAAGTGTCGTTTAGGACCAAAGGTTTCACTATCTATCATATCGGACCTATTGGGTGTATGTTTGACTTGGCTAAAGGAATTTCACTTTCAATGTACTGATGAGCGTGGTTGTGCATTTTGGTCAATACCGTGGTGATATCTTGAAAATCTCTTCTTGATATAGTTCTGGTTTCTCTTTCAATGTGTAGATATACGTCATTATGTAATTTGTCAACACCATGTTGGTCTCTTTAAAATATCTTTTTGATATAATTCCTGTTTGCCTTTCAATGTATATATATACGTCATTATGTGATTTGTTAACACCATGTTTGTATCTTGAAAGTCTATTCTTGATATAATTCTTGTTACTTTGCGGGGTCTAAAATGATTTGTTGATAGTGTGTCTCATTATACCCATTAAATGGGTGTATCACAAACGTCATGAGGTTGCATCGAAAGTCAGTACTGTGTTCTTTTTTCCTTTTGTGCCTTCTGTTGCAACTTTTATTGTTTACTCATATATTTTACTCTCTGCATCAACTTTTTTTTGGATAAGGCAGGGTATTCTGAATTATTGTGCTACTGCCTTGAGCACGACTGCTGAAGTGTGGTGAACTTCTAGAGGATGTAGAGCAATGAACTCCCCCCATGTGGTAATATTTTGTCAGGTGGATACTCTGAACTGGTTTGCATTAAGAAGCTCCTCTTGAAAGACTGTTCTTACCTACTAATAATGATGATGCTCTGTGTAGCCGGTAGCGAAAAGGCGATCTTAAAAGACTAGTTTGATGTATTTTATTCGGAATTTTTGTGTGTACATTTATCTGGCACAATGGGTTAGTTTAAAAAGAACAGTAAAATGTTCCTTCTTTTACTTATTAAGAAATTGAAGAAGGGATGTAAACAAGTTGTTGCAGAGGATCTTTGTGTAACTTCTATTGTTTACAAAATGCAACGATTTCGATGGAAGATGCAAGAAATATGAATGGACGTTATTCTGAGGCTTAGATATTTCAAGCAGCTTCTCCACCATATTATGAAATCCCCTCCGTACCCCCTCTATGTTTCTTTTTGTTGGTTAATGTTGATTACTTTTTGAACCTTTTGAGTGGGTGAAAATGGTCTTCGAGGTTTGTTTGAATTTCTTTCTGAGCAGTGGAGTTGAAGAAATTTTAATTTTAGATCGAGCAACTTATGAATTAGGAAGTGTCTTTTTCCTTTTGGGCGTCAGGATGTTGGACTGATGGTTGTTATCAAGTTAAGCTGAGTTATTGTGCACTGAGCAAGTCTTCCCTAAGAACTGTTCTGTTTGGTGCTGAGCGTCTCTACAAATCCGCAATATGTGATGGGCTTATATTTACTCTATGTTGACAGAATCCTCTATCAACTATTGCCTCCGGGGGGCGTAGCTCGAGTGACAAAAGGTAGGATTTGTGGCTTAAGTCCTAGGTTCGAGTGACAAAAGGCGGAGGATTTGTGGCTTAGGTCCTAGGTTTGAATCCCGCATCATACAAAGTGAAGTTCAATATTTAAGTCGAGAAAGGTAAAGGGGTGGGTTCATTGTGCACCTAGTTTAGAAGGCTATTATGCATCTAGTATAGAAGGTAAAAATATGGTGTTTGATATATGTCTGGAAGAATAAGTTCGATGTCATAGATTTTGCAAAATGATATATTTTGAAGGGTAACTTTTGATATATCGAAATTGAATTGGTCATAAATATAATAAGTTGTTTTTTTCACAATTTTAAGCATTCCTTATATAACTTCACCTCTCTTGACCGAACTTAAATGAAGCAATACCAAAAAAACGATTTCAATAGTAAGATTGGAGCAAAGAGGGAGGTTGAGAGGGAGAAAAAAGAAGCTTGGGATAGCTTGATTGATTGAATTGAGGAAGAAAACTTAAAAATTGTGATAGCATTGTTGGGAACGAAATAATAAGGCGTTATGCAAGTAAGGAGAAAATATTTTAGCGTTTAGACGATAAAGAAAAATATATATAAGACAAGCATACTTTGATCAATTCATTTAGGAAGGGGATACATGTAGGAGGGTTCTTCTCCATTATGAAAATCTTTTGCACAGAGGAATTTTAAAATCAATTGCATATAATGTAAATAAGAGAGAGAACTCATAACAAAATCTAGCAAGAACAGATATATAAATAATGGGCTTATCTCAGTTCAACTTCTATCACATGAAAGAATCCAAATATCTATATCAAAATCTCAAGTTAGTTTAATAAAATATTTTCTTAATAAAAGTATAAAAAATGTTTTTGATCAAGTAAAAGGGAATACTTACTGGTTAAGATACATATACCATTTATATTACCTTCCTTGCGATGTACTCAATAGGTTAACACTTAAAAGCTTTCTATTCGAACAAACACTCAAAAATAAACTAAAATATGCATAATTATAAAGAAAATGTCAATTGACTCTAATTCTTTCTTTATTAACTATTTGTTCTCACCAATTCCTTATTAGTTGGATCAAAATGATCAAATTCTCAAGTTTCTAAACATGGTTAATATTATATTTATTCAACTAATTTAATATAGTGGTGTAAATTATGATTATATTGATTAGAAGTAAGATCCGCTACAACTAGAAGTCGATCCGGTACCTTCCTCAGGGTACTCAACAACTAGAGTCATCTCCCTTTCTCCTTGTAAGCAATACCCCGAAAACTCCGACAAAAGAGATTGAATGCCAGGTTAGTTCACTTATTTCGGGCATCATCTTATTATGTAATTAAACATATTGTTCTTTGGAATTTATTTTTAAGAATTTTCTATTTTTTGATTGGTGGATTGATCATGTAGTTTCATTTTATCTCTATTGAATTTATTTTCGCAAATACTTAAAAAAAATAAATCTTTTTAGGGTTATTAAATAAATAAAGGAGAAACCATATTAAGTTTTTATAAAAGAATTTTTAAAAATAAGATCTGATGATGAAATTTTTTTTATAATTAAATAGTGAAAATGATTGCTAATTTTATTTAGTAATAAATTTATAGAATACGACCTATAGTAAATAGCTAATTTCGATATTAATGATTGTGCTTTATAAATTTCGATATTAATAATTGTGTTTCAAGATATAAAGTGAGATAGAAAAAATAACAGTATAGAATTTACTATAGTTATGATATAAAAGAATTTACTCTTTTTGTTTAAGTTTCATTTTTTTTTAAAAAAATTAAACAGTAAATAAATGAGTAGCGAAAAAACTTCTCATTCCATATAATCAAACCTCACAACAGTTGCAATATTTATCAAAAAATATTATGACTGTTATATTGTTATATATTGACATTTGACGCTTAAATCTAGTTTATTTGTTACAAACAAAATATACGAAAAAATAGTTTAATAATTTTGTGCATAAAAAAAGAGAGAAATAGATTTATAACCAATTTAACAATAAATAAATAAAATGAGAAAGAATATGAATATAAATATTAAACAAGATAAACACTAGAAACCTCATATCATATGGATAATATTATAAATTTATAATACAATATGTTACTTCTTTGAAGTTTATTATATGTGCCAATAATGATGATTAACATAAATATTTATACATAATATTTTCGTATAAGTTTAAAATCTACTTATTTTTCAAAAAAAGATTTTCAATAAAAAACATTTTCGTCGGTACTAAACACACCCTATATTCGAAAAAAGGAAAATCCCTTTAAATTGTTTTTTTCTACAAGGAGTAAGAAGAAAAGAAAAGTTACTTTTGGTTTAGAAAAAAATAATTTATAATAAGTAAACCTCGAAAAGGAAAACAGCGTGTCCATTTTTCCCATTTCTCTTCTCCCTCTCGCACGTCACTCGTTGACGTTTTTGAAGTACACCACTTTTTCCCTAAAACCCACAACCCTTCTTTTCTCTTCTTCTACGTAACTCACATACGCTCAATTTCTACAAATATATTTGCTTCAAATAACTCTATTGTGGTTCTCTGATCTTCTTCTGATTCGATGTCGGTGAGTAGTTCATCATCTCTTTCTGGTTTTTTTTTGGTTTTAATAGTTGTTAATTAGTTTGATCTGTTAAGAATATATGAATTACTGTTCTATTGGATTCGATTTGCTTTTGATTGAATTTGTTTTTTTTTTAATCGAGTTTAGCAGTTTGGCTATGTGTTTGTAATTGTTATCGATTGAAATACCCTAGATTTTGATTGTTGTAGTGAGGTTAGGGTGTCGGTAGTTGTTATTGCACAGTGATACCCTATTACTTGGATTTGGTAGATAAAATATGTTGCAATGTAGTGCTGCTTATTGTTTTCGAGCATTTAGTAGTGGAAGTGTTTAATTCGTACGTGAGTGGCTTTTGTTGTTACAAAAGTGGATTGCATTAGAAATGTTGATTAAAATGCTTTTGGAAGATTGTTAGATTCCAGATCATTAGTCTCATTTGTAACCGATGATTGAGAAGCAATAAGGTCCTTTATTGGGCGACGAAGTGTATTTTTCGAATAACTCGATTTATGAATGTATGTTTTTCTTTCTCAAATTTTGCGGTTTTAGTCCAGTACGATTTATGAATGTATGTTTTTCTTTCTCAAATTTTGCGGTTTTAGTCCGTTACAATGTTCTGTGGTGGCCTTAGTTTCTCATATGAGACATTTTCTATTTATTTATTTTTTGATAACAAGGGAAACCCACAGCCGCTACCCTTTGGGTTAGGAGAGGTACCCCGCTCGACCCAGAGGGCAAAACCCTTTGTTTTTGCTGGCAAGGGGTTTCGAACCTGAGACCTCTAACATGGAAGTCCTAAGCCCAAACCACTGGGCCGCCCCGAAGGGTTGAGACATTACTTTCTATAGAATGATAAATGGACAAATGAAGATCATTTCTAAAAGATAGACAGTATGTTGGACTGAATATCAAACTGATTTTCTTATGAGAAGAGTAAAATTCAATATCCTATTCTGTAGTGTGCCGATTATTGACCGAGTTTCAAAATGTGTGCTACTAGCCTCGGGGATTTCATGGTTATAAAAAGAAAGTGTATTCAATGGTGTATTTTGATAATATGTGGTAACGCCCATTTTACAGTTATGACTCTAAGAAGCTTAAGTGTAATTCCTGAATGCCTCAGGTTTTACTCCTCCATAACAGTAAGTCCACAAGTGAGAAAAGTCTTGCTTAATGACGGCAAGATTACAGGATTCTTCACTAACCTTCTAAAAAGAAAAAGAAAAATCTACATATAAAATGCATAACCTTTTCCCCTATGTTGTCAAGTCTCTTACTATTCATTTCTTGTTGTTCATCATGATAGGCTAGAACAGTGAAAGTGAGCAATGTTTCTCTGAGTGCATCGGAGCAAGATATCAAGGAGTTCTTTTCATTCTCCGGGGATATTGAATATGTTGAGATGATGAGGTTAGTGCTTGTACTAGAAAGTATTTTCCTTTTTCTCTCCTCTTCTATATGTTTACCATCTAGGCATATTTTGAAATCAGAAATAACCTTCCTTTTGAGAATTTAAAAATAGTTTTTATCAAAAAAAGAAATTAAATCAGTTGATGCAATATTAGCTCCTTGTTGCATATGTCTTTTATGGATTTATGCAAGTTACTTTTCTGGCTATTCTAGTGAGAATGAGTGATATATGTCTATTGTGGATTTATGCAAGTTACTTTTCTGGCTATTCTAGTGAGAATGAGCGATCTCAAATTGCATATGTCACATTCAAGGATCTCCAGGGTGCAGAAACTGCAGTTCTTCTTTCTGTAAGTTTACTTTTCTTCTCCTTTGAACTCCTATGTTAAATCTTTACTGTACAAGTATAATAATTGCCCCTGGTTTAAGTCTGACAGATTTGATGTTGAAAATGCTGGTAAGTTTCTTATTGAATGATTGATTTTAGGGAAGTAAGATATATATTGTCTTTGAATTTCATCGTGTCATTGAGTGCATTTCCGCAAAAGATAATGATTTCCTGATTAAATTCTGTCAGCGTCGTTGGTCAGAAGTGATAAAAGCCCCTTACTTGTCTTCTTATTAAAATATTTTTTATTTATCCTTCTATTGTCTATGACATTTGCTGTTTCATCAAATGAGGCAACGGCAAACAAATTGAGGTTCTTGTTAGAAAATTGTTGTCACAGTTGCTTCACTAGGTTGGTGTGTTAGTTCCTTTTGAGGCTTTATGTAGTATCTAGAACTTTTGGCTTTTGTAGTATGTGCTTTTGTCCATCAGCAGTGTTCTATTTTTATTTAGTAAAAAACACTGCTGGCCCTTTATTGTCATTTACACAAGGGATAGGTTTGCATGTTGATTAATATTAGAGGGGTTCCATGCACGTTGTGTTGCTGGTAATAAATTTGATATGCCCTCTAAGAAATGTTGTGGTCTTCCTTTCAGTAGCTTAAGTAAACATTTTGTGTGCCCTCTAAGAAATGTTGTGGTCTTTCTTTCAGTAGCTTAAGTAAACATTTTGACTGACAGCCGCTTTAAACTTGTAAAACCTTCAAAAATCTAGATACCATTAGAGCTAATTATCCGTGTAGTACTGAACTCTGCACTGCCAGTGGTCCTCTGCATTTCAGCTTATATGCTGGAACCCGGGTATTCATTAGAAGATGAAAGGGGAATGTTATGTTCCATGATACAGGCAATTATTTCACTGTTAGAAGTTTGTCACTCTTAAAATGCATGAGCACAAAGAAACCTACAATTCTTTTGAGAGGAAGGTGGAGTTTTTCCATCAAAATTCATATTTGGGTTTTAGTTATCAGTATTTTATTATTTTATATGCCTTATCTTCTTTTTTTTTAATCACGAGGGAAACTCGTAGCTAGTACCCTTTGGGTGCGCACGGGATATTTACCCTACTCCTATGTAATAGCTTGTAAACCACATAGTAACCCTCACTAGGCAAGCCCGGTTATGGGTGGTAATTTCAATCCATATTAATAAAACGAGTCCATTTTGGTCATATTTAATGACTTAGATCACTCATATTTTAATTAGTTAAATATGAGTTTCAAATTATTTTAGGAGTCTCTATAAATATGGTCAAAATGGGTTAAATAGGGGTATCTATTTGATCCATATTAAATCACTGATTTTCACTTTCACTTTCAAACTTAATTGATTTTTTGAAAAAGAAGAAAAAGTTAGGGGTAGGTTGGTGGAGGTGGGGGGAGGAGGTTAAAGAAAAAATTCTTGCAAAAACAGATTTTTTTTTGTTTTTGAAAAATAAAAAAATTTAGGATAGGTTGGTGGAAGGTGATGTGTGTGTGTGTGGGGCCGGGGAAAGGGGTAAATTTTTTTTATTTTTGCAAAAACATATTTTATTTTTGTTTTTGAAAAATAAAAAAAAATTAGGGGTAGGTTTGTGGAAGGTAGGGGTGGGGGTAAACCTTTTTTTTCTTTTTTTTTTTTTTTTGCAAAAAACAGATTTTTTTTGTTTTTGAAAACTAAAAAAAAATTTAAGGGTAGGTTGGTGGAAGGTGGGGGACGGGGGGGCACGGGGGAGGGGGTAAATCTTTTATTTTATTTTTTTGAAAAAACAGATTTTTTGTTTTGTTTTTGGAGAATAAAATTTTTTTAGGGGTAGGTTGGGGGTATTTGGGGAGGGGTACATTTATGTTTTTGGAAAACAAACTTGTTTAAATGAGTTAGAACCATTTTGTCCAAACCATATTTGACCAAATCCATATTTGTCCATATTATATTTGGATGGATCGTGAATCAAACCATTTTCTCAACCATATGCGGTCCATGCAAATCCAATCCAATCCAACTGTTTGTCACCCCTAAGCCCGGTGGACGAGCTCAATCTAGAAGGCAAACCCCTTGCTTTCGCTGGCAAGGGAAACTTGAGACCTCCAACATGAAAGTCCCAAGCCAAACCTGAAACCATTGGGCCCTCCCAAAGGGTTATGCCTTCTCTTCTGTCATTCCTTTATGTGCTCTTGAACGAAAAGGGAAGAAGATTTGAATGCCCGGTTCTGTGAGAGAATTTTTCTGCAACCAAAAAGGAATAATTGTTTGAAATCAACTCTTTGCCCATCTGATGCATATATGGCCTTCTCCCTCAGCCATTTGATGGCTTTTATTTGTACTGATTGACTGAGTCAGTGTAGCCGTTTCTTTAAAAGGTTCCTAGGAGTAAAATGCTTCAGAAAGTCTAGGGAGGAAATTGTAGATAATAAGATACAAATGACCCCCTCCTGTTCTCTTTCCTTTGCATTAGCCTAAAGTAAACGACATAATTGGTAACAGCTAACCCAAAAAACTTTGACTTGTTGAAAGTCTTGCAATTGGTTGATCAGTTAGCTTGCGTTTATGCTTGATTTGAAGGTGAAGGATTAGCTTTCCATATTTTTGCATTCCCCTCGTCATTTCTTTCTTTTGGTGTTTAAACTGATAAGCTCATCTGTGGTTTCCAGGGAGCAACAATTATTGATCAGTCGGTCACAATAGTACCTGAACCTGACTACGAGCTGCCTCCTACAGCTCTTGTGCCAATCAAGGTCTGTATAATTTATTTAGACATTCTGGTTTTTTTTCTACTGTTTGGTAGTCGCTAACACGATGTATACTCCTATACACACACACAGGCAACTGAGAGTGCTAATGCAGCTGGTGGTGGATCTGCTATTCAAAAGGCAGAAGATGTTGTGAGCAGCATGTTAGCAAAGGGCTTCATCCTGGGCAAGGATGCAGTTAACAAAGCCAAGACATTTGATGAGAAACACCAGTTCACATCCACTGCCTCTGCAAAAGTTGCTTCTTTAGACCAAAAGATTGGCCTTAGTGAGAAAATCAATTTGGGGGCAACGATTGTGAATGACAAAGTGAAAGAAATGGACCAGAAGTTCCATGTTTCTGAAAAGACAAAATCTGCTCTTGCAGCTGCTGAGCAGACGGTTAGCACTGCTGGATCTGCCATCATGAAGAACAGATATGTGTTGACAGGGGCATCTTGGGTTACTGGTGCTTTCAATAAGGTCACCAAGGCTGCAGGGGAAGTGGGCCAGAAGACGAAGGAAAAGATGGCAGAAGAACAACAGGCAAAAAATTCGGCTGAAGGTTATGTGCCTATACATGCTCTTTCAGAGTCCCCAAAAGCTTCCAAGACCGAGGAACCTACCAAGCCATCTTCACCTAAGGGATTAATCCTCTAGCTTATTCAAACAAATTTCATTAACTATTTTGCTATTTCGCTTCTCTCATCTTTTAGCGGGTCATTGTGTTATGTTAGATACTTAGATATGCTAGTTATATATAAAACGTCCTGTAAGTTTGATGCATAGAACGATAGTTGCTGAACCTTTGAATTCCTGTCAAATTCTCATCCTTATCGAACATTTGCATATGGATTGGTCATTTTGTCTTTTGGAAACAGGCAGCTACCTGAGGTTTTACTGTGACAATTTTACAATGGGCATGAACTTTGACCTGATTAGTCTTGCTGTTTGTTCATATTCTGAACACAAATACTGTAGCGGATGATGAAAAAGTGTCCTATCATCATCATTGTGAATTTTTGCATTTGGATCTGATTTTAGTTTTATTTTGGAAATATTTTGAGTTGATGTTTATGAAAGCATGTTTGGGATGGTCTTCTTTGAAGACTTCCAGAACTAAGATGATGGCCAAACCTGAAGGTTTTTGGGTACCTTTTATTGAAGGACTGCAGAAAGCAGGTTAGTTTCCGAGTCAGAATTTCAATAAACCAAAGCATCATATGATTGGAGGTCTCTATTGCATCCCTCAAAATGCATTTCATTTCTGTAAACTGTAATGAACGGATTATGCTACACAAATTTAGCTACCAAAAGAAAAAAAACAATTAACAAAAACAGAATAATGAGATTGGCAATATTGGAAAAACCAAGTTGAGCAATGAACTCATTTTGGAACATTCCCATCGTTGATTGAAATTGGTCCCCTGTTGGAGCTCAAGTCTGTTTTTCTTCTTTCGCCTGCATGGTTATTTATCAACCATCAGGTATGAACTAAACAATTCAAAAAAAACAAGTAGAATTAAGTGGACACAGACCAGAAAGGAAAAGGCGTTTCATGTCCAGGAATTATCGAATGCAGCGGAAGTCATCGCCTGAGCAAACTCCTCAAAGCTAATGCAACCATCACCATCTCTATCAGCTTCCTTGATCATCCCTGTTAACTCCTCTTGTGTAAGTGCATGTCCTAATTTAGCCATAGAATGCGCTAACTCCGCCGCCGTGATCACACCATTACCGTCCCTATCAAACATCTGAAAAATCTTCTTCAGCTGTTCCTCAGAGTACGGACACTTGGCCGATATAAGCTCCGGCGCAACCAAAGCCACAAATTCCGAAAACTCAATCAATCCATTGCTGTTCCTATCTGCCTTCTGGATTAAATCCTCCAATTGATCATTACTCGGCTTTAATCCTAATGATCGAAGCAACGAGCCAAGTTCAAGCTGCGTTAAGCTTCCGTCATTGTTCCTATCAAATGACCGGAAAATCTCACGAAGCTCCGCAATTTGATCATCGTCAAGCTTCGGTTCTGCATCTCCGCTCATGATCTCTAATCTCTATTCCAAATCTAAAAACTTCTGTTTTTTGATCAAGCCTTACACCAGATTATGAATGAATCACAATTATTCGCAATAATACTCCAATTGCATAAAAGATGGTAAAAATCTCTGCTAAAATTATTCAGAAATTTCGGATCTGTGAATTGATCAAATCAAATCATTAATACAAATGATGAAGAACGTAACAGAAGGTAAGCCAGAAACCATAAATGTTACGCGTGTATATATTTTTTTCATTTTTAATTTTGTTTTATTTTTGTGATAGAAAAATCAGCATCGGTTCGCGTGCCGTCACTCTCTGATTTTGATGATTGGGAGTTTTGAGATAATAAGGTAAGAGAAACCGTCTTGGCCTCTGTTTTTCAAATTTTGAAAAAGTTCGTTCAGCTAATCACGCGGATCCTCACTCCCTTACCCGCCACTGATTCTTTTCTTTTCTTTTTAAAAAAGAAAATAAAATGATTCTAAGTCAAAATTATATATTTGCATTACTCCTATTTGGTAAATGATTAGAAATATTGTTCGTGTTTTTTTCAAAATTCAATGTGTGCGTATATTTTGTAAAATAATAAATATATCAAATATAAATAGTAATTAAACTTAAATTATTATTTAATAAAAATATATACTACTAATATTTGTGTTCGTTAGATGACGGGGATGGTTTTATAGTGATGGTTAGTGTTATGGATAGTAATGGTGGAGGTGGTTAATGTTGTAGTAATGACTGACATACTAGTTGCGATTGATAGTTATGATGGTGTTGTTGATATTATGGTAGTGATTAAAGAATGTGTGGTGATTGATCGACGGTGTTGTTGATAGTTGACGGTGATGCTAATTGTAATGGTGGAGATAGGTTGTTGGTGGTAAGGATCGATTGCAGTATGTCAGTATAGTAATTCAATTATAATTCAATTGATTTAAATAATATTTGTTAAATTATAATTCAATTGATTCAAAAGGATTTGTTATAGTTTTATAATTTCGAGTTCAGTCCAACGACTTGAAGAGCTCTCGATCTTTCATATATTATACGAAGGGTTCAAATTTCGATAGTGAATATCAAGAATTTTTTTTCTTCATGTTTTATAATTAATATTAATAAATTATTCCTCATATTGTTTTTCAAGACTTAATAAACATGTGATAAAATAGTCATGTCAATCACTATTTTCTTAATAAATATCTCAAATTCAAACATGCTAAGTAAAAGTAAATAAAGTAAGTCTGAGCTCTGCTTCCCTGAGTGGAGTGTCTGTTGGAAGTTTTTTCCAGAACCTTATAAGGAGTTCCTTGCGCTCCTGTATAAATTTTTCTTCTTTCTCTATTTCAGAGAAAGGTTGGTGTAGTCTGAATTCTCCCGCCATTGTTTGTTTTAGAAATCTCATATAAAAAAGGGTTAAAAAATAAATTAGTGAAAATATTCTTCTTATTTATGAACTTTTAAAGGGTGTAATAAAATAAGAATAAATAATATGAAAGAACAGAACCGTCAGTAATTGTACATAATTATTAATTTTATGAATCTCCTAATATTATGCAGATGGAATAAATGAAAAAATATATATACAGACAACTAATCATGAAATAATAAAATATCACTTAAAAATAAAAAATAACACTAAACTAGTTCCTTTCAATATCATAATAATATAATCCCAAAAGTGTTTTTCTTTTTAAAAATAAAATTAGATAGCTGAGTGTTTTGCAGAATAAAATTATCTAATATTAAAAAAATAGATAATTATAAGTTCTTTTAAGTAGTAGCCAAAAAAAAAAACTGTTTTATTTAGAAGTTCAAAATAAAAATAGAAATCCCCCAAAGGCAGTAAATTGCATTTTTACCTGAAAATGCAATAGTTTTTCACGGGTCGGGTCGGGTTCCGGTATGCCCAAATGCAAAGGTATAAATAGCCAACGAACTGTAACGTTTTATCCATTTTCAAATCTTCAAAAGGGCGGGCGGTGAGATTTCTCTCGTTACCTTCTTCAGCGTCTTTTTCTCTCTCTACAAATTCGATGCGAAGAACGCTCATATGGTATGCGGCATTGGCATTTTCAGCAAATTCATCAGATAGCTTGCCTTCTTTCTGATTTCTTTAGCAATTCGTTCAAAATTATTTCATTTTACTACAGATTTTGAGTTTATGTTTGTTCATTTTTTAAACATAACTTGTTTTTTCTCACTTTTGATCAGGAATGATACAGATTATAAGTAAAAAAATCGACTCCATTGTACTTCCTGTCATTTTTTTCTGAAAATTCGTTGTAATAAGAATCAGAATTTTCGCATAAATGTTCGTATTTTAACTGTTATGAGGCTTTCTCTGCAGGCTGAAGCAGGGGATCGTTTATCTTGTGAAAAAAGAGTACCAGAAAAATTTAAGCGTAAGAAAGATGTTCTGAATGTTGTTGAGAAAGTAACAAAAAAAGGATCTGCAAGAAGATTGAAGAAACCTTATCTTCATGGCCCTTCTCATGGAAAAGTTTCTCAAAAAACGAAGGCCGCTGCTCAGATTAGTATGGATGAATTTGATTGGACCGATACGATTAAAGAGTGCCCAGTATATCGTCCATCTAAGGAAGAGTTTGAGGATCCTTTGGTATATGTGCAGAAAATTGCTCCCGAAGCATCAAAATATGGTACCACTGAAAATTGGAAACTTTCTCTTGATATATTTAGAGAATAGTACTTTGTTTCTATTTATTTTATTTTTTTGAAAAAATAACTATTTTGTTCAAATTAGCTATCAGAAATCATCAAACTGACCATCAATAAGCAAAAGGCGCTTACGCTTGAGATGGAAGGAGTAAAGTTTAGGCTTCTAATGTTATGTTTCCTACTTCTGATATAGGCACTATCAGATCACAGCATTTTTGTTTCCTCTTTGTTTACCGCTTTTTGGGATTTGTCGTTATAGATATTCTCATAAACCTGATAATAGCTCTAGGAACCTGAACAATTAAATAAGTCTCTTTTGATTCATTCACTATACTGTCTTTTTCTGAACATACAATGGTTAAGTTGAATTCGTATTGCTTCTTGCATTGTGCTGTGGTAATTGTCATACTTCTTTCATCCATCCTCGGCTGATTGACCAGAACTGTATTGAATTTCAGGCATTTGTAAGATTGTCTCTCCCTTAGGATCTTCTGCTCCGGCAGGAGTAGTGTTGATGAAAGAGCAAAAACGTTTTAAGTTTACCACTAAGCTGCAACCTCTGCGACTTGCTGAATGGAATAACAACGATATGATCACCTTCTTCATGAGAGGAAGGTATTATATTATTAGTGATGTCCAGTAATAGCTTTAGATATGCAAATACTGTCAAAAAATGATGGCCACATTTACTGCAGCATAAACCGCTGCTATCACAGTGTATCTCATTTTTGACATGGTCTTGCTACTTATAAGTTGGATCTTGTATGATCATTTGCTTCAAGTGTCTTGTTTACATTTCAGAAATTATACTATTCGTGATTTTGAGATAATGGCAAACAAGGCAACTGCTCGAAGATACTGTATATCTGGATGCCTTCCTCCTGCATATGTGGAAAAGGAATTCTGGAAAGAAATGACAGTTGCAAAGAGAGGGACGGTTGAGTATGGGATTAATATAGATGGTAGTGCCTTCTCAAGCACTTTCAGTGATCCTCTTGGAAGTAGCAAATGGAATTTCAAGGTTCTGCTTATACTTTTGCTGCTAGCTTTACATCATTCTGTCTTATGTTATCATCTTTCTTCGTTGTCTATGACGGACTGCATCCTAAGCTTATTGATGCATCAGAAGTTCATATTTTACTGTTTGTCATGATAGTTTTCTGTGCTCAAGCACTGTCTATCAGTGTTGCTGTCTCTAGTTATAGGAATTTCTTAGCAGTATTGCATAAAGATATTCTAATTTCATTGAGTTTCTTTTGTGTCGAAGCATAAGATTTGCAAATACCATGATTAGTACACCTTAGCCTTTTCATCCAATATCAAATCATTGTTCTCTGTGCAGATACTTCCTCGGCTGCAAAGATCCACCTTACGCTTGCTTGTTAATGAAATACCGGTAGTGTATGATTGTACATTTTGGGAACAATGCAGAATAACAGAAAAATGCTTCAATGGTTTTGTCGTTTTGATATATTTATTTGTTTCAGGGAGTAACAGACCCCATGCTGTACATTGGGATGCTATTTAGTATGTTCGCTTGGCACGTAGAGGATCATTATCTCTATAGGCAAGTCATACTATCAACATTCTCTTTGATGTTTCAGCTCTTCAGTTTCTGTACATTTTCCTTACTCCTTTTCCTCTCAGCATTAACTATCATCACTGTGGGGCTGCCAAAACTTGGTATGGAGTTCCTGGTCATGAAGCTCTTCAGTTTGAGAATTTTATCAGGCATCGCGTTTATAATGAGGAAATCCTATCAGAAAATGGGGTCAATGGAGCTTTTAATATTCTTCAAGAGAGAACAACTATGGTTTCTCCAAAGATTTTGCTACAATATGGTGTCCCGGTTTACAAGGCTGTGCAAATGCCAGGAGAGTTTGTCATTACCTTCCCTAGAGCATACCATTCAGGATTTAGTCATGGTTAGATCTTGATAAGTCACTTGAAATGACCATAAATAATATGAAGGATATTACTTTGCTCATACAACTAATATTTATGGTTCCTGCAGGCTTTAACTGTGGTGAGGCTGTGAATTTTGCAATTGGTGAATGGTTTCCATTTGGGGCTGCAGCTAGTGAGCGTTATGCTCTTCTTGGAAAGGTGCCAATTATTCCTTATGAAGAGCTCCTCTGTGCAGAAGCAATGCTTCTCTCAAAGTCTTTAGCCAGCAGACCTTATTGCACATCAGACTTAATCGATGTTCGTTGTGTAATGACTTCATTTTCATGCCTATTGAGATCATACCACCGTGCCCGCTGGTGCTTGGAGAAGTTGAGAACTTCTCTTAAAATGTGTTCAAAACCTCGAGGGTCATTTACCTGCATCCTTTGCAAACGAATCTGTTATGTGGCATACCTTGAGTGCAAATGTTTCGCTGGTCCCATATGCCTTTTTCATGGTACTGTTGCAGTAATGTCTAAATTTTGTTAAGAAAATTGCAATCCGATTTACATGCAACACTTTGTGATAGCTCGATGGCCATAGGATGTAAACTTGTTGCACTTATTGAGCACACCATTTGATCATTTCATTTTCCAGTCCTCCAATTTCCATATCCTGTTTCTTAAACCAAACAAACTTAATTATGCAGATTTTGAAACTTTCAACTGTCTGTGTGGAAGTAGCTGCAGCCTCTTTGTTACTGAGGATATTTCAACAATGGAAGCTGTTGCACAGATGTTTGAGGCTGAGGAAGGAATGCGTTATGAGGTTGAGCAGAAAATGAAGTCTCTACCTTACTTGTGGATACAAACCTTATTTCCGCGCATACAAGGGAAATATCGTCCATATTGTGAGGTACCATTTAGGTTTGGCTTCACTCTACAAGACTAGCTTCCTCTAGTTCAAAACTTAAAAACATATCAATCTGAATAGCGAGAATCAAAACATAATATAGTCTATATCTCTAGTAAAGAAATTATTGCGTACTATGACCTCCAACGAATTAGATGATTATAGGTTTGATGCATTTGAACTTTCATGACTCAACAGATAATGTCAAGTAGTATTCAAAATGTAGACACTGGTATAAAGATGTCCATGATAAGAAGATCAACTGCTCAAGGCAAGCAAATGAGGAATATGAAGAAAAAGGTATGACTTTTTCCTCCCGGTACTAAGCTAGTTCTCGACTAGTTTGGAATTGAGGCGTAGCAGTTATCATGTTTCTTAGCTAGTTCGCTATTTCTTTGTTTCTCAACTACGAAGGCCCTCTATACAGCATTTAGACATGAAAAATTTCACAGTTAGAACACCACTGCTAGGATTCTCACCCTGAATTTGCTACAGAGGATCAATGGAGCTTGATAACGAAGGAAGGTATCCCCAGACCGCGCTAAATGACACGATGGAAAAGGAAGTCTCAAAGACATAGGTGATCTCATCAACTTCCACTAACCTCAATGTAAAGATATCAACTAATTATGTGCCTTTTCTGTTTGGTCCAAACATGAAAGGCAAAATACTAGTAGAATAAATATGCAACTCTTAACTGTTGATTTGTTGTATATGCATAACGCAGTTCCAAGTTCACTAGTTTATAGTATAACTTTCCAGGCCTATATATGCTGTATATTTCTTGGTTCTCTTCAGTCCATTTTTATGTGAACTTGATTACTTAATAGTTGAACTACGACAGTAGTCAGCAAGGGCGAACTCGAACCCCTCTGAGTGCAAAACTACATTGTATATACAAAGTTGAAATTATTTGCGTATATTATACATGTATATATAGTAGATGTTGTTTGTCTACTTCGTGTGTTTATTTCTTTAAATTTTATATAACTGATGATGCATCAAATTGATTGTTCTATAGGCCACCTTTGGTTCCTCACTCATTATGCAAATAAGGCATGACGCAATGTCCTTAAATGTGCTGAATTGTTATGACAGTGTGATTGGACATGATTTTTTTTTAAAAAAATAAAAAAAAATAAAAACTCCTTCATTTCAAAATAAATGAATTGTTTATGTGTTTGGGTAAAAGTGTTGTAGTTAAAAAAAAAGTTGTTGATGTGTTTGACAAATAAGTTATGGTAAACACTTTTGTTTATTAAAATGTCTGAAGTACCCTTAAAGATGTTAACATGATAAAAAGTTAATTAATTTAAGATTTTTACCCTTAAAAAAATTAAAATAAAATTAATTTATGTTTTACATCCATAAGTAATAACATTTCCTATCATTCACATATTTCTTTATCATCACAAATTAATAATAATAATAATAATAGTAATAATAATAACAATAATATAATAATAATATGATAATATAATAACATAATAATAATAATAATAATAATATAATAATAATAATAATATAATAATTATTATTATTATTATAATAATAACAATAATAATACAATGATAATAATAACAATAAAGAATTAAGGGCAAAAAGGTAATATACTTGGTCAATATACTCCTCACTTAGCTTTTAGCTTAAAATAAGTCGTTTTTAAGTTGAAAAAAAAGTACCCCTGGATAATTGTCAAACACTCAAATAAGCACAAAAACTGACTTTTAAATCAGTTTGACCAGCTTTTAAGCTCATCCAAACATGCTCTAATTCACTTATTTTGAATTATGAAAAAACTGCAAAAAAAAACATACAAAATTATATTATTGTTAATACGCAAATTTGACATAAATTAGTATGAATGGAGGACAACCTTGTGAGTTTTGGCCAGTATAAAAGGGCATCAAACAAGAACAATTCTAACAAAGTTAAAGAGAACTGAAAATAAATCCGACCTTAGCTCAGTTGGTAGAGCGGAGGACTGTAGACGGTGTACCACAGTTAATCCTTAGGTCGCTGGTTCGAATCCGGCAGGTCGGAAGTTTTTTTTTTTTTTTAAACTTTTGCACTTAGTGCACGTATCAAAAACATATTACTTATATGACGTTTGGTGTGTAGATAAGAAATTTGTTATTATATTTAATTCAGTTATCAAACAAAACTTTTTTCTTTAGTGCATACATCAAAAGTATATTATGATCACTTATACAACGTTTGATAAGTAGATAGGAAATATATAAGTTATTCATGTATACATATCAAAAACATAGTATGATCATACGATGTTTCGTAGATAGATTATATAGATAGGAAATAAATTGTTCCTGTATAAAAATTCACCCATGAGTATATTATTTCTTAAAAGATAATATTACTAAATAATAAAATATGTCTAATTGAGATTCCTTACTTTGTTTTACTACTAATTGTGACACTCCAATTTTCTGACCTCCTAGTGAATGCATCGAAATAATAATATGAAAAATTAATAAAATAAACTTCGTTTATAATTCAAAAATAAGTTTACAAAGCAAAACGGAAAAATAACAACTATCTAAATTAAATTTCTCGATAGTTCCGTTTTACTGGTAGAATAATGTTAGAAGAAATAGTGTAAGATTAACTTTGAATGAAAGGAAAACAAAACATTTCAACTTTTTTACTTTGCCTTTTGAATCTCCTGATAATTATAATGAATGTGTTTAAAGTATTGTATTAAATTTTTATCCACAAACACTTTAAACTAATTCGTTAACTATAAATATTTAAAACTATGACGTAAAAAGTTTTATTATTTATATTTTGAAAATCAGAATATTTATGAACAACTACTATTTTTATATAAAATTTAATTTTCTCTTCATACCTAACTTATCCACCATTAATCTAATATTATATGTTTCACCTTTTTTTTCCATAAAAAGAAAAGAAAAGAGTAAACATCCTATTTTATCACATTCATTCTTAAAGATGAAAATTAATGTATATGTAAAATTATAAGTACGAAGTAAAAAAAAAAAAAGATACAGATGAGCAAGATAATTAGGCATTTCATTTTATTTTTGTCTCTATAGTGAAACTGAATATTTGAGCATACAAAATACAAATATGAATTTAGAGCAACTTGCTAATAAAACAAGAATTCAACTATATGAAGAGAGACAAAAAAGTCTTATTATAATTCTTACTACAAATAAGTATAGAACTAACACATCAAGCTCCGATGCTTCAATAATTGAATTTTTGTCTATTCGCGTGACTGCAGAAGGGAATCTCACAACTTTCACCTCAAATTGTGACATTATTTCACATGTTTAGAGTTCTTACACACGAATTGTAGGAGTGGTAAATAAAAAATTTTCTTGAAAAAAGTTAAATTTATAGAACAAAATTTTGGAAACGTGAAAAGTCACATGAATTATTGTTAAAATAAATATAAAAAAGATAGAGATGAAATTTAATTTTATACATGAATCTACTTTGTTAAAATAAATATAAAAAAATAGAGATGAAATTTAATTTTAAAGATACATGAATCTACTTTAATTTATTGTCTATAAGGAATAATTACTCATTTTTATTTTATTTATATTTGTGTTAGAAATTTGAAAGGTCAAGATTATGGAATGAGAATAAGAAGATTATATATATGAAAATTATAAAAGTTTTAATTTATTAGAGGGGCAAAATAGTAATTCAACTTTTAAGTTTTGAGCTTCATGCTTATAATAATATATGATTTAGAATGTCGCATAACTAATATACGTATAAATTATGAGAAATCTGTGTATTATTTTACCTTCACATAACTAATACCTACATACATAATACTTAAATTTAATGATTCACCAGTAACTAATCACTATAACTAATAGTTGGATAACTCTAACCACCTATCAAACGAACTTCAAAATAAAGTTACTATCGAAATTGTAGTCATCATTGAAAATTCATTAATAAAAGTGAATCTTTTACCACTCTGCTTGAAAAATTATTTTTTTGGGCAGATATATAATTTGGAAGAAAACTTGGTACGTGCATTAATATTTTAACAGAAAAATGGCCTATATTGAAGAATGATTTAGGCGGAAAAGTTAATCAGTTTATCCATTTGAGTATACTGAACCATATTATTCCAGGGCGCTAGCTCTGAAAAGAAAATAAAACTTGCGGAGCATTAAATTTTAGCACCAAAATGGTACTATATTAAAGATAAAGTATTGAATACGTTTTTAAATTTGGAGTAAATTACTTTCGGTCATAAAAACACTCGTTTACTTTGACTAGAACTTAGATACATCATGATCAGTCACATAGCAAATGATTTCAAACGGCATAATACATAAATGTGCCCTTTAACTTGGCTTTAAATCACATTTATGCCCAACTTTGGATGTGCACAAATAAACACTTAAACTTGTATAAAGTTGAACAAATAGATAGACATGTTCTATATGTCATCCTACATGTCATTTTTTGTCCCACGTGGTGTCCTACGTGTATTATTGTGTCATGTAGGACTCATGTGTTTATTTATTTAAAAGTTGAATAGTTAAAGTTCTTATTTGTGCATTATAAAAGTTGGAGGTCAAAGTTAAAATTTCAAATTAAGTTTAGGATCCAATATATGTACTATGTCATTTCAAACTCTTGTAACAGTATGAGACTTTTGATAAAAAACTGAGAGAAGTGTCAAATATATCCCTAAACTTGACGAAAATTTAGAGGTTTACTTCATTTATTACAAGATCGGGGTGTATTTAAGTTCAATTAGTCAAATAAAGAAGTGTTTTTGAGATTGTCAGTAGTTCGGGCATGAAAGTAATAATTTGTGTCAAGTTTAAAGGTGTTTTCAATACTATTCTCTACTATATTATACTATCGTACTGTATTACTTTTTTTTTTCTTGATGTTCAGGTAAGCTTTCACGCACTTAATTTCATGAGATATTTGTCACCTCTCACCAATGACATGTAAAGATTGGACAAATGTGCAGGGGTGGAGCTATGGCACGTCAAGGTTGGTCAGATGAATAACCTTAGTCAAAAAAAAATCGAATATATATACTAAATATTGTTTTTTTTTAGATATATACTAACTGTTCAACAACCTTGATAAAATAAAGGTTGATAACCCAGCGGTTAATGTTGTGCAAAAATACCTCTGCGTTTCGGGCTCAAAATGTGGCGATTTCTTTAATGTTTTTGATTATTCTATTTTGTCCTAAAATATAAATACCCTTGACAAAAATCCTGACTCCGTCACTGGAGATGTGTCAAAAATCCTGACTCTGCCATTGGAAATGTGTCAAAAATCCTGACTCTGCCATTGGAGATGTGTCTATATATTATGTTATTATTCTTCTAATTTAGCTAGCTGAATAGTAAAGGAGATTATAGCGTGCATAAGAAGATCAGTAGTAGCCACTGTCAAGACGACGAAGTTTGATTATTTCTCCTACTTGTCTTCTACAATTTTCTCTTTATTTATTACGTTTTGTTTAGTGCAATGCTTCATTCATGAAAGAAATTAAAACAAAGTACTAAGCATTAATAATAACATATATAATCTTCATACAGAAAGTGAGATTCTTGTCCTCAAAGAAATGACTTTTCCAGATATCTTATGTGTAAAAAATTATAAAAGGCTAAAAAATCATTTCACCTCGATGAGTCTATTCTTAACACAAATTGACATTTCATTGATAGTTTTGATGGCAAGTACAGAGAGGACGCCAGAAGAAGAGGTACACATTACACGACCAAGCTGGTCCAAACCAGAAGTTAAACGTCTGGGCAAAGACGATTTCTTCAAGGAGGTACATGATATCGATGAATTAATTGATGTTTTTTTAAATTTGTTCAAACTTTTGGCTGACTTAGATATTGTTTTCCAAATACTCAGAATATTAAATTTCGATGGGTGGGAAGAAAATGTCTTCTTGGGATTGATAATCAAGGTCATTGTTGTACGTATCTTTCAGTTTTTTTTTTTTTTTATAGTATTACTAGTTTCAAATATGAACTCATAATAACAAATAGTTCCTCTTTATGTGAAGGTTGTTGTTGGGCATTCACATCAACAGAAGCTATTACGGCAGCATATGCCCTTAAGAATAAAAGAGAGATTGTTTCGCTCTCAAAGCAACAGTTGATTGATTGTATGTACACCAAATATAAAAAGCCTTCGTATTTTGCTGATTTGGGAGAGAAGGAATGTTTTCCATGTTCATATAACAAGGCATACAAGTTTGCTATGGATTATGGTATAACGTTAGAAACTAAATACCCTTTTATGGAGGAGAGGGGTAAATGTGAATGCCAGACTGAAATGGTAGGTATATCATCATTCAATTTACCAGTAGTAATTAGAACGTACTCATGATATTAAAAATTTATAATATTTATGTAGAGAGCTATAAAGATAAATGGATTTCAAAGAGTATATGAATTGATCAAGGAGTTGGAAGAAAAGGCAAAAGAGAAAAGGAAATCATAGAAAAGTTGATTCGACAACAACCTATTACATGTGCTGCTCTTCATGTTACAAGTCTTCAACTACATCGTGGAAAGGTGAAGTAATACTCCCTCGATCACATGACACTTTTTCCTTTATATAGTCTGTCTCGAAAAGAATGTCATCTTACTGTACTTAGAAAATAATCTAAAAACTTTAAAATTCTCATCTTACTCTTAGCAGAATGAATCTCAACCACATATTGTTTTGAACCAAAAATTTCAAAAATCTTCCTTTTTTTTTCTTAAACATCGTGTCAAGACAAAGGGTGTTACACAAAAATAGGAGGAAGGGAGTACAAAATTTTTGTTCATTATTCTCTTAGCTTACTTAGAAGATATGGGTTTATATTTTGATTGTTTTTAACATATATACAGGGAGTGTACATGGGACCAACAGAACATGAAATTGCTCAAGTGAGACAGAAGAAAACTGAAGGACAAGTAGTTGGAAAACATGCAATGTTAATTGTAGGATATGGTGAAGAGGAGGGTGTTGATTTCTGTTCGGTGAAAAACAGCTGGGGAACGGAATGGGGTTATCAGGGATATGCTAAAATTAAACGTAGTGCACTCTCTAAATTATCGTATCCCATTATAGATTAATCGTATCAGTATACAATAGAGTAACTTATGTTAATGTAGTAAGCCATCTGCAAGTTCAACTAAGTGCTTTTTCTATTCATTGATGAAGAATGCACAGTTAAGGTAATTATACATTAATGTGTTCAGCACAAGAGCGTTTGAATAAAATAAAGTCGTTAAGTAATTATACCCCATGATAGCTACAACAAATGTTGATGAAGTTCTAAGCTAAATATACCAAAAGGAGACTTCACAGCTCATTCTTCATTCACGGCATATTTGAAGCTTTCTTCGGCTACACAATAGAAGAAGACAGTTACTAATTTCAAAGAATGGGGTCTGGTCTGAGGAGGGTAAGTGTAAGCCTATCTTACCCCTACCTCGCAGATATAGAGAGGTTGTTTTTAATAGAGCTGAACTAAGCTTTGCCAAACAGTTTGAAAAGGGGAGGGGATACAAATATGGAAGCAATAACAACAACCAAACAATGCGATTAGACCTCAAAGATCATTGTTGATTATTAATCAGAGACTTCATTGCAACCAATCTCCTAAAAATCTCTATTAAACAGAAAAGCTCTTCCTTGTAATAGAACGCCAAATCTGCCTGTACATCTCAATGGAGATGATAAAAGAAAATGCAAAAGATTGGTGGAAAGACGGAGAAAAGGCAATGGAGGTTTTCGACTCAGAGAACTCATGTTTCAGACTAGAGATTCTTCGCCAATTTAGGAACTACTGGAGCATCACCGCTCTCTAAGAATCTAGTTACCCAAACACTTAACTTCCTTAAGGTGAGGTCTGTCTAGCCTAATTCTATTTGTGTACCTGGTGATGTGCTGAATTTATTATCAGTTGCACAGAGTCTACATGCACTACTACAACCATGCCACATCCACTGAATTCTTCTTTTGTCAAAGGAAAATGCAGACAATCACGGAAATAGGTCGACAGAAAGTATTGTAAATTATACAAAGCAGTGCTAAGAGAAAAAAAGTAGTCCTGAATTA